>NW_003805488.1:1254384-1256579 GCF_000255335.2 Galendromus occidentalis | reverse complement strand
TCAGCGGTAGAGGGAGTACAGAAGTGCTTCATCAGGCGTCTGAAGTTCAGGTGCGGGCCTTATTCGGATATCTCGCACCTCACACCGATCTCAGAGCTGCTGGAACACCGTAATTTATCGGCTCTCAAACAGCTCAGGCGTGCAGATCTCTTCGATAGGTTGTTCACGACTCGCAAGACCAATCTTCGACACGGTCTCTCAGTACAGCCCCGTTTCATCGCAAACACAAATAGAATTAACTCGCTCTTCGCATGGAGAATCTCCCGGCGCCTACGATACTCCACTTATGTACATATTTTCTGCCCCGCTAGGAGGCCCCCCCTTTTGTGATAAAGGAGTTATTCATTCATTCAATTCATTCCGACCCCCGCTCTTCGCAGAGTAGAAACACTGGATTCGGCGAAGAGTAATTTAAGCACTTGGAAAACTTGATTTGATACGAGTTTCTAATAATAGTGCTCCGCCGATCCTGAGCCTCCGATGAGAAAGACTAACACCGAGGTTAATCTCCGATGACTGATGAAAAATACCTAGACGCTTCGCGTCTGAAATATTTGCTGACAATCAAAACTGAGGAATTCCTTGACGACGATTTCGTCAGTGCCCTAAGGCTCCAATAGTGTTGGAAGGAGCGTCCTTCAGCTGGGGAATCGGTGGCGGCTCCCTCCCATCGTTCAGGGTCGAGCTTCCGAAAACACTTATTCCTCTCGCACGTGAGCGAGGGGTACATCCAAAGCATTCGCGCAAGTGCCCTGCCGGAGAAAACAATCTGTCTCCGCCGCTCTACGCAAGAATATGTTTTTATCCTGTGTTTCCCCCTTTATGGCGTTCTGGGGCTCCTAGAAACAAGTTTTATTGATCTTCACTCCGATTTCTCAACACAGAGTTCCGTGATTCGACCCTCGACGGGGATTCCAACGAATAGAGCCGTGAGTATCCTAAGACATGAGCTTCCATCCGGTAGCGCACACGGACAGAGACGAGGGGATTCCGAGCGAGGCCTCGTGATTTCCGACCTCCTATTCCCGACGGCAGGGACTCCCGTTCGAGGCTTTGTCATGGACTGCCATCTTCGGCGGATGCCCCCGGGAGACCCGGGACCCTTGGGAGACTTTCCGTGATTTGCGTGCAGTACTCGACTTGGACGATATCTCATCAGTTTAATCCTATGTATTTCCCGCAGATGCTCAATCCAGAGGGAAGTCCGACTGTGGAAGATCGGGAAACGCTCTACAAACTGATGATCTCACAGCTGTACTATGACGGCCATCAAGAGCTTGCAGCATCGCTAATCGCTGCTGCTGGAATTCGTCAAGCCTGTCCGCCGTCCGACAAACTTCTGCACGTCATGCGAAGCGGACTACAGAGTGAGGCGGATAGAAAAGGACTGCGGCTCCTGGCAGGTATCGCGGGGTTTAGCTCAAACTTCTGGATCGAGTTCCCTCAGAACCGTGATATTCCCTGTGCATCGGATAATTCCCAACGAATAACTCCCTCCGATCAGGTCATGCATCGGAAGACTTGTACACCCTGGGCCCGAGTCTGGACTTGGAGTTCGAGACCGAGTCAACGACTTTTTCGCCTGATCCCGCGCAGTACGAGACGCTGTACGTCACATCTCACAAATCCGAATGCAGGGCTGGGGCTTTTAATGCAGATGGAACGCTCTTAGCTACAGGTGCGTTCTCGAAGTGGGAAGGGATCCGAGTGAGAAGGTCCAGATCCGGATTTCCCCTTATCAGCTGAAAGAAGATCACTCTTCATAGTCCTTTGAATATCCCTCCATTCAGGTTCTGTCGATTCATCAATCAAAATACTCAGCGTGGAGCGCATTCTCACGATGAATACGGCTGGACCGCGAGACTTCCAGCTTGAGACGATACAGAAACGAATGGAGACCCATCCCGTAATTAGAATATTGTACGACCATGACTTCGAAGTGACGACTTTGGCGTTCCACCCCAGACAACAAATTCTTGCATCGGGCTCAAGGGATTTCACGATCAAAATCTTCGACTTCACGAGGCCGTCGACTAGACGCGCCCTCAAAGCAATTCGAGAGTCGGAGCCCGTATCCTTCATCTCGTTCCACCCGAACGGTGAGCCCCCGAAGTTTTTTCACGAGTCGAGCCTAGCTACCGTGAGAAACACTATATGAGATAGCTGATGAAGAACTTGGTCGGGGGGGGGAGGGG
>NW_003805488.1:1083688-1254364 GCF_000255335.2 Galendromus occidentalis | reverse complement strand
CGTATTGGAAAGCGGATCGTATTCTCCTTCGAAAGGCGACTATATGCTCGTAGCCGCGAATCATCCCGTGGTGCGATTGTACGACGTGAATACGACGCAGTGTTTCGTGTCGTCGGTGCCGTCCAGTCAGCACACGGACGTCGTGAACATGGTCAACTGGTCGAAGACGGGTCGAATCTACGCGTCATGCTCAACTGACGGCTCGATCAAAATCTGGGATGGCGTCTCAAATAAATGCGTCGCTACGTACGCCGAAGCGCACGCAGGAGCGGAGGTATGTTCCGTGTACTTCACTCGGAACGGGAAGTATTTGCTCTCGTCCGGGAGAGATTCCAGCGTGAAACTGTGGGAGCTTTCGGCTAGTCGCTGCCTCATCAGCTATACTGGAGCCGGCGCGACGGGTGAGTTCCCGGATGGTGGAGAACGCCTCAGTTCAGATCACGTTTTTACGTCGAAACTTTTATCTTTGAATACGAATTTATCATTCATTCTATGCCAGGGAAACAAGAGTTCTGCTCTCAGGCCGTGTTCAATCACACCGAGGACTACGTTCTCTTCCCCGACGAGAATACAGGATCTCTGTGTTCATGGAATTCTCGCGATGCACAGAGGCAAGACCTAGTGGATCTAGGACATAAGTTGAAGGTCAGGTATATCTGTCACTCGCCAACGAAACCGGCCTTCCTCACATGCTCAGATGATCATCGAGCACGCTTCTGGTTCCGAAGGAGTGTAATCACAAATAGATAATCAAGCTCTGTGTGTTCCGCCACGATATCCCATCGTTCTAAATAGTCGAAGGGACGAACTTTTAAGCAAATGATTCGATTTCATCGATACTTCACTGGACTAATATATCGAACGATATTTCAATTCTTCAACTTGCCTATTCATTTATGCGATCTCCCGAGGGAACATAGTTGGTGGATGCGTCCCTGAAATCCTGGCATGCATTCCTGGATAGCCACACGAGATCCTTCTTCCCCTGCCGATTACATGCAGGTGGACAGGGCTCTCGTTCGAACGGAAAATTTGGGAAGACCCTTCAAACATTCCACAACCAGGGAACCATGATCTCGGTAGGACAAGTTTCTGCTGGAACAGCCAGGGCGTTCGACAGGCCGAATCTCCCTCGGACCGCTCAGGGGAATATCTCCATGGATGATGCGGAAGCTCGTCGTCCCGATCATCGATTGACCGCTCGAGTCCTGGGCTCGAGTTATGGGGGTTCCGACTCCAGATTCGAATATGGATGCTGTCAAGCGAGCAGGAACTCCGCAGGACACGAGTCTACGCATTTCTTCGTCGTTTGCATCAAGATTGACCTTAACGGGGGGCAGAGAGAAGTCGAGCATTCAATTTCCTTAGGTCGCTGGGTTAGGCACCGGCATCCCGAAATTCTGTCGAGGTCTCCAATTTCGTCCAGCCCACAGGTTTTCCGTCTCGAACGAAAAGACAGAGATATCCCGACGGGAAAGAGACCCGGGCTCCGATGCTTGGGCTGTTTTACACTCGAAGATGGAGAATCGCTCCCCGACGAGACGGTCTGGACGCGGAGCTCGATGATCACACGCAAGCTCTGTGTGTGCTGGCCCTGGTTGTGATGTCCCTTTTTCGCCATGGGACTTCGCACTCCGCCGCCTCCTTCATTTTCTGAAGAAAATGCCGGCTCCTCTCATTTTGTGTCGGAGAGCTCATCGCGATTGCCTCGTGGCGACGTTGACGCGTCGACTCAATCAGGCGACGCATACACTCTTTCGGACATTGCGCGTCCCTCGAAAAACACGCCTTCGTACCGAATGCAGCAATCGCTTCCGGAACTTGGACGATCCCGGTGGCGAAGGCGAAACCTCCCATAGGAAACTATCGGATTCTTCAAGGGGTGCCTGAAATCGCCACTCTTTCCAGCCTCCATCGGGAAAAAACCCCAAGGACTCATGGCCGATCTAAACCTGCCGGCCGTGCCCGGTCGAGTTGAGCCCACCAGTGCCTACCGAAGATTCTGTGACCTTTTTTGTGATCCATTCTGGATGTGCGTCATCGTTTGTAGCACCACCTGTGTTTATATCGTCATGTTCTTCGTTTGCGCGAACGCGTGGTTCTCAGACGGAGAAAGCCACGAAAGGTACTGCCTTTTGGTTTCGCTCGCTTGCTGTCTGGCAGGCGGGCTTTTTTTCTTCTTTTTACGCGTAACGTTAAAAAGCTGCTGCCCCAGCGTATACGCCCGGATTGGGAGATTCTTCGATTCGGTGGGGAGATTCTTCGCTTCGATGTGGAGGATGCTGCTGTGCAGAGGCAGGGCACGGCCCTCAGCCACGGCGGAAACCCAGTTCGGTCCGGAGGTCGTGAGTGAGCCGTCACGTCCGCAGGCATCAACCTCCACGGGAGCTACGGCGAAAGCTGGAGGCAAAAAGAAGGGAAAGCCGAAATCTCACTCGAGTTCTGACGGAAGCTCTCTCCAAAGCAACGATACTTTAGAAGTCATCGCGTAGGGAGTCACGTTCGACATGCCCGAGGTTTGGTTAAAACGCGGCCGATAAACCGCGCGGAACACATCCGAATCTCTTCATTCCAATTATTAATTTGTGAAATATGACTCAATCATCGAGAATATACTATTTTGTGAAGTTGAAAATAAATGACCCCAACTCTTGCCTAGTCCGGTGCCTTTGCTGCTTAGTGTCGAGATCCGTCTCCCGCAGCGTGACGATTCATTTCTCTCCGCGTGCTATCGCTCCGTCGTTCCACAGATTTCCGCGAACCGGCAACCCGATGACAGGGGAGCCCGCATCCGCGATTCCAGCACGAAGACCTTGTCGTTTCATGATAGTTTTCTCGGGTAGGATCAGATTGCTACGAGCTCTTGGAAAGAAGGTCTCGATCACTGCGGTGTACTTGCCATCAGTCACAGGCGCCTCCGGGGCTGAGGGCAGGTCGACCCCGGGCATGCAGAGCATGGGCTCATAGTGCCGCCCAATTGAGCCATCGAAGGACACATTTCCTCGAACCATGTGTATTTATGACGCATAAATTTCTTCTAAAGACCCGCTCCTCGCGTCCCATGCTCCGCGAAATCCAACACCCGTGAGCCTTGACTGGTGGAACTTTGTGCCTTCCCATCATGTGTAGTTACATCATATTTCGAGACTGAAGACTACTGGAGATTATTTTCGAAAGATTCAGATCTGTTCCCAACTTGTTTTTTTATCAACAAGCATGACATGACCATGGACAATAGTATCCGATTCGGAGGGATTTCTACATTATAACATCATTCAAAGGCTCTTCATAACATTGTGCAGGGTCCATCGCGACCACAACAGGTACCGCCCTTCCTCCGTGTCAAGGAAGCACGCTTCGACTTCGGTATGGGGGCCGGAGGGGGAGCAGCAGATCTCCGGTACCGCTTCGGTTTCTCTGGAGCATCGTCGCTTTCGTGGTACTGACCGTGATACTCGACTCGAGTCAGAGGGAACTCAGAGTTTATGGGTCGAATTATTATGAAACTGCAGGTGAGGTCGCTAGAGACTCTCATCATGCCTCCAGCGTTATCGAATTGATCGCAGTATTTCGGTGCTGAGAAAATTGTAACGCAACGCCGCATTCCGAAGAACTCGTATCCGTCCTGTACGACTTCATGCGCCCTGGCCAAGAGATCAAGATCGAATTTCTCCAGAAACTGCCAGAGCTGAAATTGGAAGAAATTATATTCTCATCATAACTCATTGGGACAGCTCATTGTCTCGCGAGGGACCCCTGGTTGGCAGCGGCACCCTTGTCTAGAAAATTCAGGACTGAAGTAGCGAGTACCAACTGGAGTTTTCCCGAACATGAAGCCCACTCCGCGCGCACTCTCAGTCCATCCGTCTGAATCCCGGTTCGGATCGCTCCACGTAAGCTGACTCATGATCGCGTTCTCGTTCGGTTGCTTCACCGGTCTCGCGATGTCGGCGATCGCTTGGAGCGAGTCCAAATCCTTCACGATGCCCCCGTGACAGCAGAATATCCTCTGGCCGATAATTGCCGCGACTGGCATGTTATTGAAGCTGTTGTTGAAAGCTGTGTAAACTTCGAAACCGTATCTGTAATTCGGCAACTCCTGTCAAAACAGCACCCGAGAAGGTCTTCCGTTCGAGGAAACAATTTGGGACTGACTGACTGATCAATTGAATAATTACCTATTTATGCACTCGCTAAGGAAACCATACGTCGAGTTGACCCTCGCCTCCTCGTGATTTCCTCGGATCATATACATTTGCGTCGGGAAGAGAATCTTGTAAATGAAAAGCACAATCAAAACTTCGATCGAGTTCTTGCCCCGATCGACATAATCGCCAAGGAACACGTAGGTCGTCTGAGGGGGAACTCCTCCCGTCGTCAGTATACGGAGGAGATCCATGAACTGTCCTGTGAGGAAAGGATGCGCTTGGAGATCTGAGATGATGGATAGGGACGTTCGAAAAAAACGAGAACGAGCGACACGATAAGCATCAGCTTGTCCGACCTTATCAGCCCACTGACCGTGAGTGTCGCCGCATACGGTGACCGGCACGGGAATTTCGACGAGTGTTTCTTGGCTCGCGAACACTTCGGAGGCGTACTCGGCCACGTTTATGCATTCGTCGGCTGATATGGAGCAGAATGGTTCCTTGGTGGTTTTTATGGCCCATAGCCGCTGCAGAAGTTCTTGGAGATATTCGGGAGTGTATCGAATCAGAGGCGGTGGATCTTCACTCGTTAAACTCTGAGTCGCTTGGGCGCTCACCACCATAACTGAGATGCTCCGTTGTTCTCAACTTCATGAGGACATCATGCCGAGAGAGCGGATGGAAACAACGATTTCGCCGAGCGCGACGACATTCGTTTGGGAAGAGTTGAATGTCGCTTCGGCGATCATAGATCCCGAATAGTGAACACCGATAAGAGATTTTCATGCGTCAACGATGTCGGAGACGGAATCCGACCGTGACCTTAGCTATCGGTGCCTGTCGAATCGGAATCCAGTCAGCGGAGCCCAGATAAGGTGCATGAGGATTCAAAAACTCGTCAAGATAATCAGGCAGCAACTAGTTCCGGCGCGCGTGAAGAATTCCCACAGTAGTGGAACAGCATCGGTTTGGTGCACAATTGTTTTTTATTCTCAATTCCATACAAGTCATACAATTGTCTTCGTGCTTGCGTGTTTGTGTGCTCAGTCAGAGAGTACGAGAACATGTAGAAAGTACGCTATTGGAAAATACGTATTCGGATTGTCTATCTCCATCTCCAAACCAAAGTCCGATTCTATATTAGCTAATACATGTAGGTACCAAGTTTACTTTGCTGCGGAACCCCCGCACGGAGTCCGCATGAGGCGAAAATACGTTCTCTATGAATTTTCAGGAATATATTAAATTTGTTGCTTTCCGAAGGCACGAGGAATTTCTGGAGTGAACAGCAGCGAAAACTGAGTTTTTTGTACTTCATAGGAAAATAGTTCAACTCTTTCGTTTCATCATTCTGCATCATCAAGTAGCCGCGACATACATTCTCATTCGTCGTACATTCGCCGTTCAGACACTATTATGCAGCGTGTGATCATTGTCCGAGAGCGCACGAGCCCTCGGCAACATAATTTCAGAGGGAGTGAAACAGGATTCATGGACTCATTGTCGAAACGAAAGTTGCTCGAAATCGAAAGTGGTGCGAGAGTCGCATCGGGAGCGATGACGTGCCGGCCGAGAGCTTACGGTCACAGCTTATCATCGCCGTCGGAGAATTATTATTGTAGTTAGCGATCGATGAGGAGGCTCGCTTCCGGACGGGGCGAGCGTGAAATTCTGAGAATTTATCGGGAGAAGAGGGCTTCTCGTATTCGAAAGCGCGACAACCATGGGAGTTCGAGTCGAATTATTCTTCGTGAAAGATAGTATTATCTGGATCCGAGGCGTTGTTACACTTCATAGATAGATAATAGCTCTGTTCTGCTATGAGCTTGGGGCGATTGTTGTCGTTGTCAGGTTGCTGATGAGTTCCTCGCTTTCTGTGCTGTTCGCGTTTGCCATGGCAAGCCGTTTCGCCTCCAAGGCCGGTAGACCGAACACCAACGACACGACAATGGCCGCTAGCGCCAAGCCGACAACGATGAGCACAATGATGCAGTCCCGCCGGGTGAAATACGTTCTGGAAGAACACGGAAAATCTTTGAAAATGGTTTCACTTTTTGCCTACGGGTCGTAACTTTTTTTCCCTCCCGCATTTTCCTCATTCGATAGAATCCGGGTGAGAATCTCGCACTCGAGCCCGAAGGAGGAAAGAAAAATCCAGTCCCACGTGACTCGGCTCGGAGACCCCTCGCTCATGGTTTTCCCTCTTAGAATTAGAGCAGTTCTCCCTTGTTCCCACAGAACGCACCGGATTCCGTCACGTCGGATGTTTGGCGATCGGTATAAATATAATATTTCCGACACTCCTCGTCGGGTGCGAACGGGAGCCCTGTTTCTTTTCGGGCGGATACCCGCGTCTATTGAGATGAATCACATCGAAAAAGACTCCAGAAAAAAAATGATTCAGGTAGGAACGTCAACAAATAGACTGAGAGTCGTTGGAAGCGATTCAGCATTGAGGCGAGCGCGCACGTCGCCGTGCTGCGAGCGGCGATCGATATTCGCTCCGAGTGCTGGTGCACAAGTTGCTTCTGAATCGAAAGCACTCACGTTGGCTGATGCACAGAGAGTTTGTGGTGGTCGTTGGTATTTTCCTTGATAGCACCATATCTAGACGAGCTGGCCACATCTCGTCTGACCAAGCCAGATTTTTCCGTTACGGCCATTTCTTCCCGCTCTACGTCCCTTACGAGGGGCTTTTCCACCAGAGACTCCGAGGCTCGACACAGCACCTTGAGGATCCTCGAGGTCCTCTCGTCGAATAACGCCTATTCGGTTTGTCTCTCTAGGGTGAATTCCCAGTCTCTCGTCGACAGCGAAAGACAACGGTTCGGTGATAGCACTGATCCCTTTCAAGTACTTATCGACAACGTTCCATCCCGTACAGTGGTGGTTGGGGCGAGCCCCATAGCTCTTGTTTCATTCAATCTGTTCGGTTATTATTCCGCTGCCGATTGAGCGTCAGCCATTCGGTGAACGACCGTCAACGAGGAAGCTCCGTGAGTCTTCTTTCTTGCGTCGCCGCTCCCTCATGAGCGGGTCTGCGGGCTTACGGGAAGTACGTAGCTTACTCAGCCGGCCCGTCAATACAGTGAATCTCTTTATTTCGTATAACTCTCGTTTTTTCTGCCAATCACTCGAGTTCGTTACGGAGTTCGTGTTGTGGTCCGTTTGTCCGATTCGTTGTTGTGCTCCGTCGCGGAATCAACGTCGAGCCGATAGGGAAGCGGGAAACGGGCGGAATAACGAGCGCACGAGCTCAGTCAGTGTTTTGAAGTTCACACAGGATCCCACGTCCGATTTGGGAACGCTCCAACAGCCGAAACGACGACTACGTTGACAACAACAACAACAACAGCAGCAGCAACAACGGAGAAGTCGACGCCGGCTCCGGGAAGACAGATAACCGGCTTAACCTTAAATGCAGCGCGATGTGTCGTACGCCACCACGAATAAGGAAACCGCGCCGCTAGCCGGCCGACCGTAGCGATGCAGTCGACCATAAAACTTCAGCGGCGGTCGTATCGTGGAGCGATCGATGCATCCATCGCTCAATCATTAGAGAGTATCACAATGGAGAAAAGACGATAAAGTCGGCGGGGAAGAAAGAACTATCCCTACTTCGCCGTCGACGACGACGTCCAGTCGATGCGACTACGTTGCGATTTTTCCAAATTTTACATTACCCTCTTATTCGCTTCTGAAAGTTATCAGATAGATCTTCCGTCTCCACGCTTTCTCTGGAGGCGTGGCTGAAGCCGCGTGAAGTCGACCCACGTCCCCGTCCTGGGAATCCTTGAGTCACGGTCCCTTTTTGAGCTTCCGAAGCAGCGGCGAGTGCGGAACGAGCTCATGAATCCCCGACGTCGGTCGTCCGATTCGGTTCTTCCACCCGCGCGAAAATTCTGGCTGGGACCGGCGTTCAACAGGTGTCAACGATGAGAGGAACGATCGGAACGCGGAGGAAAAGCCTCGGGGACGTCTCGATAAAGTTCGAGCCTTTCACCGTTTCTATCTCCATGCAACAATGCATAAGAGAGCCGATTCAGACGCTGGGACTCACGGGGAGAAAAGTCACCATCGCAGTCGGCGTATTTCATATGGGAGACGGAGAAATTCTGAGCGACTCATAGTTCTAAGTGAGCGAGATGAATCGCCGGCAGGCTTCGCCCGCTAGCAGAGGAGATTGCTGCTTCGACCAATGGAAATGAGTGAAAGAAGTAACTGGAGCTGGCTGGCTGGTCGTCGGTTGGCGCGGAGCGTCGGAGTAAAAGCGCTGCTTTTCCTTCCATGACTCCAAGTTAAACTTGAGAGTTGACTGACACCAGCGGTGGAGCAGTGGCAGCAGCAGCGGCGGCAACGACTGCACCACCAACGTTAGCCAACGCAAATGGTGGACGAAGCAGCCAACCAATGAACGAACGGATGGACGGACGGATGGATGGACGAATGAACGACGACGACGACCAACCAGACAGGCAACGAAAAGACGCCGTCCCGGCTCACTCAACCCTTAGCTAGCGGGAATCACCAATGCATGACCATTGTTTCCCAGAGCTCCGCTGCTCGGTCCGCGTCTGGTGGCAGAACAACGACGACAACGACGACGACAACAACAGCAACAACAACAACGATGTCTACGACCATAGCTGTGCTTCTGCCGCCGCTGCCGTCAGTAGTAGGAAATAGTAGCCGCGGGTCTAGCAGCAGTAATCGAGACTCAGCGCTTCTCAATCGGATCTCGTGAATATTCCTCAGGCCGATCATCATGGGAAAGGGGAATTTTGTAAAATTCTGACCGATTCGAATCAGTACCGCAATCGATTCCAGGAAGCTGCGGGAACACCTGCCCTGCGGGAGTGGACCGGCAGTCTGACTCGGAGAGAGCTCCCGAGACCGCGAGAGAGGATCACGAGGTCTGATGTCAAGACGCGAGCAGAAGAAAAACCACACCAGTGATCAGGGGAGGACACCGGTAGACGAGATACCGAGATACAGATCGAGTTCTACGAATCGCCGATCCAGCGGTCGATTATAGCCCGCGACGGTCTTTCGAAGTTTATTCGATGGCACGGCAAACATCGTCTGAAAGTGCGTTCACACGTATCGTATCGCCTCGTCGTCAAAGTCGCACAGTCACTCAAGCAACATTCATCGTCCAACACCCATCTGATAGGATCAAATTCTAGCGTCATAATGGCCTATCGAGATTTCTGTTGTCTGCACCGTTCATCTATAATTACCGGAGCGAAATCGGCAAAGCAGAGATCCGGCGTTTTTTTTATTACGTAGCGCCGATGCTGCCTGTCCAACGCCCAGGTAGGATAGTCGTCGACATTGGAACACGCGAATAGAGCATCAATCAATGCGATTCATTCTCTGCTTGTTGTGGTGGTGTCGTCGACGACGACTGCAAACTTCACTGGTGACAGATTTTAAAGCAACTTCTAGAAATCCTCATCTGAGTCACTCGATCACGACGGCGACCGCGTTCTCCCACCGAAATCCCTACTTCTTCTTCGTCGTCGTCATCGCCGCCGTCGTTTCCCCGGCTCGTGTTCGGTAACGAGCCGGATCGGTTCAGGGGATTTATTTTTGGGCGTATCTCCGCCTCGGGTTACCGCCGCAAGTGTCAAGAATATCGTGCTTAGCGGAACAATGAACAATACGCTCACTCGTAATAATTGACCACCCACATATTAGCGATAGAAGTCGTGAGGTCGCGCATTCCCTGTGACGGCTGCCACCGATTCGATGTCAGACGAAACTAGATAAATATCCGTCGGACTCGATCAGATGCCTGACAACGCTCCCTCCGCTGATATTCGTTCGCAGGAAAATTATTCATGAAATTCCGATGGAAGAGCACCCAGAGGAGAACTTACCGTCTGAAACGTCGGCTAGCAGGGAGTTGGCTCTCTTCCTCTTGGGCGGGATCCTTTCCGTTCGGCTCTTGGGTTTCGAACGTGGGGATCGGAGTGTAGTCCGCGACGTTTTCCTTCGACATGTTCTCGTGACAGAACTCGAGTCCAGGAGAGAGGAATCCGAGTGAAACTCGATACGAACGGTGACAAATCTGCACAAAGAGAGGTTGTTCTACTGCCTCAGTTCAGAGATGGGCGGATTCTTTCTTCGTGGACTTCGGATGTATCATCAGCTGAAGTGGGTGAGGGCGAAAGCGGACGCCGACGAACAGAGAGGGTTTTTTTTGAATCCGACGTGGCGCCAAATGTCTGCTCACAACTCACGACGGCCCACCACCAACACAGGAGGCTCCGCTTCCAGAGCTCACCCTTGTTGACGTCTGGATCCTTTCCGAGTACGCCGACGAGATGCGCTTCGACGGAATAAGTCCGAACTACGTTGACGGACAAAGAGCCAGACTGCGATTCGAAACTTGTGCAGGTTCCGAGGGGCTAAGCAGGGGAGGAGGTCATCGGGATTAGAAGGCGACACGGGCCACTCAGATTAAGTCGACGATTCCGTCCGGAAGTGAGGGTCACCACTGCAAAGTGATTGGTGTCCATAATCTGATTTCGGTCATTGACAGACTTTCGAAATGAATCACAAGATATCAAATCTTACCCAAGTTCTTGAGAAACTTCATTCAAGTGAAGCTTCGATGCTGGTCTCCGGCAATCAATAGCGAATAACGACGCCTGTTATGCGATTCGCACGTCTCGCTCGGTTCTCTGGAGCACAGCTCTCTGAATTAGAGAAGGTCCAACGAGGCTCACAATTGCTGTCGCGTAAAGCACACACCTCCAGACTGGGCGAGCTATCGGTATGCTGGAGCGATTCTCCTATTGGTGTCTAACATCATAAACTTCCTTCCTGCCCAGTCAATACTCAGACTCGATTCGAATTGTGCTTTTACCAGGCCGGAAACGGAATAGCCGATCCGCGAAAACGTTCTTCCCGCTTTGTACAAGCCGATGAATCAGATCGGAATTTCTGGAATGTCGGACTCTGGTAGCGATTTTCTCATGAGCATCCCAAAGAGTATTAGCCAAAGCTCCGTTTAGGAACGAAGCGAATGGTTAAGCAAGATTGTAGCATAACTCCAATCATCTCGAATTCGATATTCTGGCCCAATAATTCGGAAAAAGGTTCCCGAATTTCCGAGAATGTCCGTATACGTATCTGATGGGGACCGGTCCCAGTCCAGCTTCCCCTCAGTATATTCCATTCTACAAGACGCGCGATCTGCCAGTAATCACCTTCGATTGACACTTTTACGAGGGGGCAATAACCTCGAAAGAGCGCGATTCCTTGTTGACTTGTCTCTCGACGGCGGTTCACATATTCCCTCATCTAGCTTGGTCCCTGGTTCCCTGAATCCTAGGGTCTACCCTCCTCTGAGGTTTCGGTTTGAGCACCTCCGGGACATAACTTTCAAGCAAGGATTCGTTTATTCACGGAGACCAATTCTGTGAAGATCGGAGTCAAGTCGGGATTCCGAGGTCACCACGAACACCACGAAGTCCTCTGCCAGACATCTCCGAGCAGGAAAAGAGGCCAAGTGGAAACGTGATTCTCCGTAGATGTTCGAACATACGCGCTATTCGACCGCTGTCTTTTTGCCTTTCGGACTATCATCAGGAAAGCTCGGTGTCCATGTGTATCTCAGATGGAGTCGGACAACTGCCTCATCATCTGGTCCTTTGAGATCGATTGTTCTCTCCGGCACTTCAATTCTACCTCTAGCGATTCTCCGCTTCCCTCTGTCGTACAACTTGACCATCGGGACCACTGGAACGTTGACGAAATTATCGAATTCGACTGTCCAACTCTCGACGAGGGGCAAGCTTTTCATTTCCGGCTTCTCGTCGCCGAATTTCACTCTGATGAAGAACCTGCGAGCCTCTCGCGGACCCTCGATTTCCACCAAATGTATTTCCAATTTACCGAAAACCAGGGCCAAGGATCGACATAGCGAGGAACTTGCGGAGAGCATCGCTTCGTAGGCCGAGTCATCGACGAAGTCTTCTATGTTTGCAGCTTGAAAGAATTTCAGGAGTTTTCGATTGCTTTTCAGCATCCTTAGAACGTCCTCTAAGTCCTCGCCGAGTTCCCGCACGAAGTCTTCCGGTGCTTGAGCGCCATCGTCCATGACCTGGTCGGGATCGGATGCGATGAGCGACGACCGGCAGATTTTTCTTGCCACGCTCATGTAATACAGTGCGATTCGGAGGCCGCGGTCTACGGAGCGTAGCACGCTGTCGCCGCCGCATCCACCGCAGTCGGGGTTGTCGCCATCAACGTCACCTGAAGACATCGTCGTTTCTGCGTCACAAAAAGGGATGTCAGCTGTGCTAGTGGTTCCCCTTGTCATTCAGGCATAGTAGGTAATTAGGTATTCGATAATGTGATACATGGTGATAACGACTCGGAAGGAAGCCATATTCGGGAATTCTCATGGGATCGGGCCTTTACGCAATTCCTATAGGAATTCATTCATTTCACGTGGAGGAAAACACCAACGTTCCGCGGAACGGACTGTGAACTGTGAACAAGCGGATTCCGTGCGGTTTATCACAGCTACAGATGCGGTTTCTGTCGAGTGTCGGTCGAGTGTTTCTAGACCTGTCGATGCCGCTATTAGAACCGTAACAACAAAGACTATATTGTTCAGAAGTCGATGCACACGACGAAGCGCCGTGGAAGTCTTTGTCACCATGCTCATGGACGTCGCTTCCTTGGTGGGGTCATGAGTCCTACGGTGACCGTTGAAGGAAGAAGAGCGAATCCATGTTACGATTGGGAAATCCTCAGACTTTCGAGTTTGAGGCAGCAGAAGAAACCGATCGATCACCTGATTCTCTAATTGAGATTCTCACAGTTTCTGAACAGAAACAGTGATACATTGCTTTCCGGGGGGTCGGAGGAGCTTGTAGCTCCGTAGGTCTAGTCGAGAGAAGATTGGACGTCAAATAACGACCGAAAAGAAATCTCTCTACATCTTGACACCTTCGTCTCTGGAAGGCGTCTTCTCAGAAACACAGAACAAGCGTGTGCGATGATTGTCTCCCACCGGAAATTATTCATTTGTCATCATGAGGGATGATCACAGGGGGAAGATGCAGTTGTCGGATAATGCTGCGCAAACGAAGAATAATGGCGCTGTCTGAGGGCGAGGCCGTCGGGAGTTGGAAACCTAGGCCGGCGACTCTCGTACGTGAACGAGTTCCAAATGTGGATTCTCCAGTTCCGTCTTCTCGGAATTCTGTACTCTCCTCATTGCTACTCGTCGTAGCCCTCGTAGAGACCGGCCCGCGCCGATGTTGGACAAAGCCCCTCAATTTTGTATCTTCTGGTCCCTGCTTCGCGGCTGCGGTGAGCCGGGAGATCGATCGATGTCATGGTCCATTCATATAGATGACAAGAGCCTTCCGCCGGTGGTTGCGACGAGCTCAGTCCCATTCCATGCACCCGCTCCTACCTACCGGTCGCTCACGACCTTTTTCCCTCAGTCGAGACCATTTCCTTAGACTCTTTTCCCCGTTGGCCCGTTCTGCCGCAGTTCTCATTATGTAACATCCGACAATCGACTCTGCAGCCTTCTTCTCCCCGAAATCCCTGAGAAAACGCTGCATCTCCGCCAGCTGGCCTGACCCTCCCGATCTCATGTTCGGTGCTTAGCGACTATGAGCCTCAGACGGAAGGAGTCTGATCATCAGCTATCGCTCGAGTACCCCTCTCCCGCTCAATCCAAAGTTCAGAACAATGAACGGAAAAGGAGCCCCCACGGAGCATTCAATAGAGTAGTCAATATATCAAGCTCGATGAAGATAATGGCAATCGAGGAGTCGAAAAGAAACCACTCCTGACAGCAATCACGAAAGCTTTCTTTCTGGAGCCACCTCTGCCGACTGGGAAAAATCAATGTCACAGGCAGCATTATTCGGCGGAGATTAGTACGCGATAGCGGTGATTCGGGGCTGTAAGCATCATCTCTCCCCGGGGGAACAGCAGAGCGGTGATCCGTCGTGAGGAACACAGCCCGTGGACCAGGGATGACCAGGGCCCTCAGCCTCGAGTTCCGGCTTATGCCTCATCGCCAGGTACTCCGGGTCGGAGCGATTTCCGGGGGTCCCGGGATTCCCGCGCCGCGATTTGATGCTGATGATGATCTTTGCTCAAACTTTGAGCGCGATCGGGCCGCTCCTTCATCTGTCCAATTTCTCTGCTTCAGTTCCCAGGCACTCGAGAGTTCGTGCTTATCCATCTGGATTCATATTTTGTCATCACGTAGGATGATAACGCTCAGACAAGATGCCGGTAGCCGGGCTCCGAGGCGACTACTACCGACACGAACGTAGATCAACGAATCTGGAATGAGGACGAGCTCCTCGCGATGCGCTGATCTGACGAGCGAGGCCCCACTTGACCAGCGATGCTCATCCTATATGCTCACTGGAAGTTGCGGCGCTGAGGTCGAGCGTGAGTTCGGGACACGGCCACCTGATCCCGTCGGCACGTTTTTATCGACGTCAGCCTTGGAGCAGGCATGATAGAATTCCCTTATTTCGAACGAGGGATACTCCGACGCATCCCTCCGTATCCTAAAGGGCGTAGGCGCCAGATGGTGTCAGCGACGTCTCCGTTGTTCTGGGTGACCGCTCTCTCCGAATCCCCAGCCCGGATGATGATTTCCCAGACGGGAAGGAGATGATTCGAATGACCGCCGACCTGCTCGAGATCGATAAGACTATTTTGGGACGCTCTCTGTTCACTCGACAGCGCATGAGCAGAACAGGCCTGAGAAGGTCGGAGAGATGAGACGTCGGGTCCAGCCAGGGACAAGGAATTCTGATTCTGTAGAAAAATCGGACAGGTTGAGTGAAGCGACTCTCCCGCCACAGCCAAGTTAGTCTTGCTCCATTTCGACCATTCTCACGTTAGGCGCATTTTCGCGGAGTCGTGTTGCTTCTCGTCACACAAAAATCTTGAGCTGCGCCATGTCGACCCTCCGAGATAATACCCAATAGAGAAGCTCTGCTCTCGGGAGATTCGACAGCGCTTCCGTCGGAGTGAGCCGAGACATTCTTCCATTCGATCTCATTTCTCTCTCCCCAATGATGTCGACACCGGCGTTGCTCGCGCCGGTGAGCGAATGTTCGAGTGGAGCAGCTGATTTTGAACACCGGCGGTCTGAATGGGTCAGAGTGCACTGTTCCAATTATTCTTCGGCGCCGCACGCAGGAAAACGGAACCAAAATAAAGAGAGCTCCGAGATGGCACCGGTGAAAGTTGAAGTCCTCTTCGACGGCTTCTCGAGACTCGAAGCCGGCAATCAGTTCATGTCCTCGAACTGCACCTGTACCTTGGTTGTGGGCGAAACCGTGAAGATGATCGTGGATACAATGACAGCTTGGGATGGAGACAGAATCAAAGAGGCGCTCGACAGCCGAGGGATCTCACCTGACGAGGTTTGTTCTGGCCCAACTCCATCCATTGACGGTTTTCGCACATGAGAGATCTGCGCGCCCAAAGCAAACTGTCACGCGTTTCGGTGCACTCACCGGTCAACGTCTTCCAGATAACTCATGCTGTGGCGACACACGGGCATTCAGACCACATAGGGAATCTGAACCTATTCCTAAATGCTAAACACGTCGTTGGAACTTCGATGAACTACAAGGACAACTATTATGACGTTTTACTGGACGGCAGTAGCCTCCGAGTAGCCGAAGGTGAGAATCACTGGTTGAATATCCTCGAACCTCCCGTCTGTTCCCTTAAACAAAATCGATATCCCGTCCTTCATTTCACCTTTCAGGCATCGAGATCGTGCCGACGCCCGGACATACGGCGTCGTGTGTATCCGTCATCGTTTCAAACACGGAATCCGGAACTATCGCGATCACCGGCGATCTCTTCGAAAAGAGAGAAGATTCCGCCGATCCGACCATTTGGGAGGAGCTCGGCGGTTCGGAGAAACCATTGAAACAAGCTGAGAATAGGGTTAAGGTGCGTCTTCGAAGTCATCTCTCCGGTGGCGGATGACCATCCTCGCGGTCCTTGGAGATACCGGTGCAGATGTCCCTCAGACGGCCAAGAGCAAGATCGGAACCGAATATCTGGGTGCAACGAGCACGGGAACTTCTGCCCGCCCCCACATACTCTCGCCCTTGATATACAATGTACCTGGACACGGATGAGCCAAGTCTGCTTTCTCCATTAGATGGTGTGTGGAGCTGATATCATTCTCCGTAATTCGCAGGTATTGAGGATCGCAGATTACGTAGTTCCAGGACACGGTCCGATGTTCAAAGTCACTGAGGATATACGCGAGAAAAATCATGCGCACATGATGGAGCTCCGAAGACATTACCGGAATGTAGGCGAAAGCGACGAATCGGAAAAAGAATGACTCCTCTGCGATATCTCCAAGAGACACGCTACCGTGAAGGAGAACCGTGACGTTCCGAATCTCCGGAGTTCTCGCATGAGCGTTCTCACCCATTTGGTCACCATTACGGAGCTTGCGGGCAGGGGAGCTTGATGGATTCTTGAGCCAAATAAATGATCTCAAATCGAGTCCCCTCACCGGACGGATAGATTTTGAAAATATTCTTTGTCATCAATCCCATGAAATACCTCAAGTGAAGAGTGGATGGCTCTGTTCGTCAGATAGTGGTCGCGAGCGTGAGCCTAGCTGTATCGCATGTCACGGAGTGAACAGGAGAAGGGAGCATGCGATCTTTCCGAAAATATGCCTGCCCGTGCCAGATAGCATAGCAGAACTGATCCAAAGGGCAGAAGCTTGCACGATCTCTGTGCCAGCTCCAACCGCGCGGTCGAATCTGACAGGGGAGCGCTCCTTCGGCAACCAATCATTATTCATCGTTGACCTGCAAGAACCCATCAATGCAGACGCATAGGGTCCAACGCTGGGGATGATAAAATCCGCGCCCTGGAACTAGTCTGAGAACACAGTCGGGTGACCTGTACGTGACCGTATGGGCTCCCCTCGGCACCTTTTGAAGGAGGATTCACGGAATTGGGTATTGCCACCATGAGATACATATGTATAACGGTGCCAGCAATTTTTCGGAGCCGAGAGGCTAGAGAAGCCTGCCGTGGATGCGGGGGACTCTGGAATTCCTTCGATGCTGCGGAATATCGAGCAGATAATCCGAGCGTGGTGAAGCCAAGGGACGACGTGAATACGAGTTATGCGTCATGAGTCGTTTCATGTTATCGTATGCGCGGTTGAAATCGTACACCCGGAATAAAAGATTGACAACGGAAGTGATCGACTACCGTCAGAGAAAACGCTCAAGAGTTGGAATCAACATCGTGCTGCTTCCCGCTCTAACGAAAGAAATCCAAGAGCACTTCGGCTTGTGTCAAGTTGACCCTCTCTCCGCGCACCTAGCAACCGCTCAATGGTCGGGCCTTCGAGAATTCTGCCCTTCTTCGCCGCGTGTCGCCCTCTCCCTGCCGGCGCCGTCTGTGGCCAACGCTCCGACAACAGTTTCTCCTTCAGAGATTTTCGTTTCAGCATCCGATTATTCAGTGACAATCGAGCGTGAATCTCGTACTCTAAGGAGTATCGGAGCTTGGGATGCGATGTAATCTGAGACTGGCTTCCGCGAGCTCTGAGGCGACGACGACGCGACGGAGTGTCGGCTCATCGAGTGCCAACCTGTTGACGTCGCTTTTCCTACTGTCTCAACATGAACGCCAACTTCACTAATGGTGCGTCAGGAGCGCAAGTGAATTTTCTGCCAATCAGCTCCGGAGCCAGAAATCACGCGACATCTGTGGGCAGCGAATTGAGATGGTGGCATCGCTTCACGCTCGGCCAATTCAGCAGGTAACTCACTCGAGGGATATCGCTCGCGAGAGTTTCGGAGGCTGGTCGGTGTTTCTCTGTCGGAGCTTCCTGGAGCCTGCGGAGGCGGACTGACCGGAATTAAACCCGACATGTGTTTCTCGGAGCAGCTGATCGGGTTTTAGATTAGAGTCATCGAGTGTAATATAAGCTCCACGAACAATGCGGGAAGAGTTGTTGCTACGAAAATTATCCACACATTATTTATCTCGCATGCGAACGAACTTCTAACGCCAGCACATTCTCTCCTCCTCCTCCTCAGGGTCATCTTCAAGGGTTTCCGAACGCAAATATCGCAAGTAGACCTGTTCCCCCTCGAGGACGGCCTCAAATCCCATCATTGTCTGGAGACATTTGAGAGGAAATGGCTGAAAGAGCAGAAGATCCGAGCGCGGTTAGTAGTTTCCAATCGAAGGCTCTGTGTCCGCTGCGGTTGATTGCTTTGGAATCGGATGTCGGAGCGCTTGGAGCGGAGGACTCTCTCCTCCGCATTGAGCTCCGAGTCGGATAAATTTTCGTTTCCCTGGCACCGTTTCGGAGCCACGCTCTATGGAGTCAGCTCGTTGATCCGCATGGAATCTGCGAGCCTGGATCGCTCCACGTAATTTTTCCCTCTGATAAAACTCTGTTCTTCCGCTCTAATTCATGAGTCCCTTGTGTCATTTTCGCCCACAATCGGAACTTCTCCGGTGATGGAAGCAGATTTTCTCTGGGATAGATTGGGAAAAAAGGGCGCAGGGTTTTCCCTCGAACGAGAGTTCGAGAGTCTCTGCCAGAGAGGAATTCTCAGCCTCCTGCCCATCTCGCTCGTAAATGAATGAGCGGGGTTCCTCCCAGGACGGCATCCTCCAGATTGCCCCGCCGCGAGCGTCGCTGGCGGAGAAGGAACAACTGATCATTCCCTAGAGCCTGAGGAAATTTTATATTTCAGGAAGCGGGGTTTCGAGGCTGTGCCGACCGAGGATCTATTCCCGAAAACTCCCTATGCGCCGACCACTACGACTACGTCGAAAAACACGATATGGGCTGCGCTGTTTAGATCATTCTGGCCTGTCATCTTACGAGGCTTCTGTTATGAGTTTTTCATCATCATGGGGAAATTGATGACTCCGCTCATGCTCGGGTAAGTTCAAGAGTTGAAGTTCAACGCTAAGGGATTCTTGGGGGAATCATTACTATCAATCACAACAATCAGAACTTAGGACCCTTTAAGGATCTCAATCGTAATTATTCCAGGGCTCTGATCGACGAAGTCTCATCCGCACGACCTTTCGAAATCGGATTTGGGTACTGCCTGGCCTTATTCATCGCGAGTCTCTCTACGTGGGTTGCTCTTGAACACCTCTTGTTCTCGAATTGTATGGGTGGTCTGCAGGCGCGGGCAGCGCTCATGTCCGCTGTATACCAAAAGGTTGGACCGCATTGACATACCGAAAAATGTTCATGCAGAATGCTGCCTCGATTTCGTTTCGGGAAGATTCTAATTGAAGATCTTGAGTGGGGGGTATCCATCGTTCACAGTCGCTATTGATCTCAATGGATTCTCAACGGGCCTATCCCGTCGGCGAACTCATGAATATGATGTCTCTTGACGTGGAGAACGTGTTCCGTTTCGTCGGGGAATGGCATCTTCTGTGGGCGTGGATGGTCAGACTCGCGGGAACATTGGCGCTGCTCTGGATGCAGCTGGGAGTATCGAGCTTGGCCGGAGTTGCAGTCATGCTCGCCCAAATGCCTCTGTCAGCGATAATCGGTCACAAGAACTCCAATGTTCAGGTACGCGGGCTGAGCCCCCTATTGTATCGTCGGTCGGGAGCTGACGAAAAAACTACAAGAATATGAACATTTGGCAATAAAGTACTTGTACATATTGGAATGTATAGTCCTCACAGGGACTATTCATATATTATCTTGCCTTCCAGAACAAACAAATGAAAGAGAAAGGGCGCAGGATATCCATCCTGACGGAAATCCTCAGCGGCATAAGGGTAGGTTCATTCAAGCCATACTATGCCTGGACTCGACACTGGACTTTCATCGCCCCGAAGTCCGTAGATTGTTCCAACATCGTATTCGTTTCCAGTTCATTAAACTCTACGCATGGGAGAAAGCATTCGCTAAGAAAGTCGAAGATGTGCGGCAGCAAGAGGTTGGTTACATCAAGAAGTTCCTTCTCTACCAAGCTGCTCTTTCACTCATCTGGTCGAGCGTCCCCCTGTTGGTAAGCATAGCATCGGAGCCGGAGAGCTTTCTATCGTCTGGTTTTATTTTCCCCCATAGGCACAGCTTATCGGTCCGCTGTTCGACGGACTCGGGGAGCGGAATTCCCCCCGGACTCACACCATTTTATCCCAGAGACTCATATTAAGAGAGATATTCGGGGAATTGGGGAGATTATCTTTTCCCAGACCTATCTCGAATGAAGAACTGCTTGCTCGTCCGCCCGACTCTGTTGCCGGTTCGTCGACTCTCGGCATCAATAGTGAGCTTCGTAGCCGTATTTTCCGTGGGGATGATGATGGTGATGATATTTGGTGTAGTGTCCGCTGTGAGAAGGATGGTAATGGCCATGGTATCGCGCATGGTGTCCGTAGTGATGGCCGGAGTGCGGATCATAGCCGTGGTCGTACGTCGAGTGCTGTCCGTTACTCGCGAAACAGACGGTCGAGAGAGCGCTCAACAGCACGAGAAACGCCAGTATTCTCGACATTTGTTCTGTCCTCATTGTCGTCTGTGTATCGTTGGCTCGACAACGCGTTTATTTATATTTCCTTACGGGTCGATGGTCTGTGACCAGCAACAGAAAAAGCGGGGTCATTCCGAGCAAAAAATTGAGACACTCCGAGCAGCTTTCCACTGATTGTGAGCTGTTTTTCTTCGAGCACCGGGTTGAATACTGCCATGACATTGCACGAAAGGAGAATCCAACAGATGAACTTCCGCTCCGCCTAAATTTAGAATGGAGGAACAAACATTGATAATATTAATTATTGAAAGCCCAATAATACGTCATGTCTGTGTCCGCAGATCTCGTTGGCGTCCTTCGGTTGCTTCGTCTTACTCGATGACGAGAACGTTCTGACTCCGAAACGAGTTTTCGTGTCAATGACATTATTCAATTCGATGAGTTTCACTTTGACATTCGTCCCGACGATGATCGCCACATTCACCAGATGCAAGGTTTCGCTCCGACGGATCCAGAACTTCCTGCAAGCGGACGAGCTCGACCTCGATGACGTGACTCATGCGGTCGGAGAAGGTAGGGCATTCACTTTTCGTATTTCGAAAGTAATGCGCCGCTGCGAAGAGATGCTGCCGGAGCAGCAATCTTCCGTCGCTCTAATGGAAGTTCTTTCCTTCCTCCAGGGGAAGTCGTCGTCTTTGAGAAAGCATCTTTCGCTTGGGAATCGTCGATTGTTTTAGACAAGCTCGACCTCAAGGTTCGAAAAGGAGAATTGATAGCCATCATCGGTCCTGTCGGTTCAGGGAAATCCTCGCTCATGGAAGCCATCCTCGGAAGCATGAAGAAGATTACGGGACATGTCCACAAAGACAAAGTGAGAGCCGCGAAATTTCGCGTGTCCTTCGACCAATCGGAAATAAGACAGATTCTCTCAACTGCGATATATATCCTCCCCGTTCTCCTCAGGCTTCTACGATGGCGTACGTGCCGCAACGAGCTTGGATTCTCAACGATTCCATACGGAACAACATCGTCTTCACATCGGACCCCGACGAAAGTTGGTACCGGGAAGTAGTCGACAGATGCTGCCTGCTCCCGGATTTCCAAATGCTCGAGCACAACGACGACACCGAGATAGGCGAGAAGGGGATCAATCTGTCGGGTGGACAGAAACAACGCGTCAGCTTGGCGCGCGCAGTCTTCCAGAAAGCTCAACTGTATCTACTGGATGATCCTCTCAGCTCTGTCGACTCCCACGTGCTCCAAGACCTCTTCAATGACGTCATCGGCCCCCAGGGCTTGCTGAAGGACACCACCCGTATTCTAGTGACCCATTCGCAAGCGGTCCTCCCTCTTTGCGACAGGATCGTACTGCTGAAGGAGGGGAAGATCGACTTCGTCGGAACGTATAACGACCTCATCAAGGAGGATGTTTCGATGAAAACGATACTCGGAGAGTCGGAAGGAGAAAATGACACGAGGACTGCGGATGAACCCGAGGAGGAACAAAAGATCATTCTGAACTCCCATGGATCGAAAGTTCCACAGAATGAAGAAGAGATGTCGGTCGGTGCAGTGAGCTGGCGCGTCTATCTGATGATGGTGAAAAAATTCGGTCTCTTCTATGCGGGGATCTGTCTCCTCGGATACGGCCTCCACGAAATCGGAATGGTCAGTCACGAGGAAGCTTCGGATTTTTCATTTTCCCCTTTTCTTGACGAAATGATGAAGATCGATCGAGGAGTCACCCTTTAGAGCAGCTTCGTTAGGTGATTTTGATGCTTTCGTTTCAAGGTCTGGAGCATGTTCTGGTTGAAGACCTGGAGCACCGACGCGAAACATCAAGACGACGATCTAATGACGGCGCTTAACGACACCATGCACGCTACCCAAGACGACCTCAGAGAGAACTCCTCTCTGATCGAGAGAATCGGACAAGACTTCGTCAAAGTTTCGGCGGATTTCTCGGCTGAATCCGTGACACCGATAGACAGAATAAACATGTTCGTTTTCATCGGGAGCATCCAGATGACAGGACTAGTTGTCGGTTGCTTGTGTCTGGCGATCGGGATTCTGAAAACATCGACGAGTCTACATCAATCGGTTCTCGACGCCATAATGAGAGCTCCGCTGCAGTTTTTCGACAAGACTCCGTCGGGCCGGAACATCAATCGAATGAGCAAAGACGTGGACGCTCTAGATCAGGAGTTCTTCCTGAATTTAGACGGGTGGCTGTGCTGTGTCCTGTCCATTTTCAGCGTGCTGGTGGTTATCGCCTACGAAGTCCCTCTTCTGCTCTCGGTCATTGTTCCGTGCGCGTGCCTCTTCGTGCTCCTCTTGGTGAGTGCGGGACTCTCCCGAGACGAGTCAAATTGTTTACTGACGACTGATGCTCAGGAATTCTCGGCCACTCTGGGAGACCAACGATTTTGGGAGATATGAGAGAATTCCACCCTTCCCCCCCCACCAGACAATCTATCAGCGGAACGCGAGGCAACTCCAACGGCTGGCATCGGTGACACGATCGCCAGTTCTCAGCCATTTCTCTGAGACAGTCTCAGGTTCGGCGAGCATCAGAGCCTTCCATGCAGAGCAGAAGGTCACGAAAAAGTTCCTGGATCGTTTGGACACAAGCCAAAACTTCATTCTGCATACGAGGGCCTCTGGCGCGTACGTACCTTCCTCAATTCCTCCAGAACGCACCTTCTCCAACTGAGGGTCAAATCAAGCCACAAGAGAGTGGACTAACGAAACGTTTCATCGATAGATGGATCGCTCTTCGAACTCAGCTTCTCAGCAGCCTCATCGTTTTCTCGTTGAGTCTGATCATCATTTTTCATCGCGAGCAATTCAATGAAGGTCTCGCAGGACTCCTCCTGAGTTTGAGCCTGATGGTCAGTTTCTGATTAGAGTATTAGAGGATAATCAAATGGAGACCCGTGAACCTCGCAACGGGGATCGACAGCGGAGAAGAGAACCCTCGGTGGGCCGCTCGTTGATCGATTCTGCGACGAATTTCAAGCAACGCTTCTGAAGTTCCGCGCTCCGACTTGCAGGCCATTGACAGACTGAATTGGGTTTTCCGTCTGTCGTCGTGGGTCGAGAATACGCTCGTTTCGGCAGAGAGACTCGATCAGTACTCGAAGATCCCCAGCGAGAAACCTTGGATCATTGAGAACACCGTCGATCCCCTTTGGCCGTTGAGCGGCTCCGTGAGATTCCGAGACTATTCGACATCGTACGGGTGCGTATGGATTTTCTTGGGCATGATGTCATCCTCGTCGCTCGCGGAATTCTCATTATCAGGCTTGTTTTCCATTACTCCAGACCGGGTGAAAATCCGGTACTGAGCCGGATCAACGTCGAGATCGAAGCGGGAGAGAAAGTCGGTGTCGTCGGGCGGACAGGAGCGGGAAAAACCTCGTTAACCTTGGCCCTGTTCCGAGCAATTGAAGCTACGAGCGGGACCATCTTCGTCGATGGTCTTGATGTTTCCGGGTGCGTGGAACCCTCCGCGATAATTCGAACGATCCCTCCTCGGAGCGAATTCTCCGTTGCGGGGCCGGAATTCCGGGGAGCTAAGAAATATTTCGATACCGTCATCTTACAGCATAGGATTGCACGATCTTCGGAAACGACTCACCATCATTCCTCAAGACCCCGTCCTCTTCCGCGGAACCTTGAGGGAAAACCTCGACCCTCACGGAATTTATTCCGATGAGGAGATCTGGTCCGCGATCGAGAGAGCTCACCTCAAGAAATCGCAGTTCAGTCTCAAGATGACTATCGCTGATGGTGAGAGAGATCATACAGATATCCGAGTTGCAACTCCTACCGATTGATTCTGAGCGCGGGGTTATTTAGTCGTTCGATTCCGGCTGGGTCGAAGAGCTCTAGCTCTAAAGCTGCGTTCTCTAGGTGGAGAGAACATTTCCGTCGGCGAACGTCAGCTCGTGTCGCTGGCGAGAGCTCTTCTCCGAAGTTCGAAGATAATCGTTCTCGACGAGGCCACTGCCGCAGTAGACCACGAAACCGACAAACTGGTTCAAGAAACTATCCGGAGAGATTTCCAGTTCTCCACTGTGATCACCGTTGCTCACCGACTTGAAACAGTTCTCAATTACGATAAGTGAGTCTGATGGAATTCCAGGGAAATTATTTTTCTAGGAGAGGATCCCTAAAGGAGGCGCGACCGGCAAGTACCTGCTACCGTGACGATTGTATTGCAGGATCGTTGTTCTCTCGGGTGGTGAGATCGTGGAGCAAGGCTCACCGAAGGAGTTGCTCGGCTCTAGGAACTCCGTCTTCTATTCTATGGCGAAGGACGCGGGCATCGTCTGAGTGTGATCCTGATCGAGACAGACAAGATGGAAGGATACTAGCAACGGGGGCGCTTTGAGGGGGGTTCCAAAGATATATTTTAATAAAGTCCGGAGCCGACTTGGGGGAACGATCAGAGACCACTGCTTGACGCCAGAATTCGCGTCTCGCGTCTGGAGAGAATGCTGTTCCATGTTGCAGTCCCCTCATTTTAGGGCGAAAGCCTGACTATATAAAAATCAACCTCGCGGAAGCCGAGGGCCTCGACCTCAACGAAGAGAGCCGACTGGGATTTCACAGGGCCGAGGGAGATACCTTCAATCATGAAATGCCTGTGCGTAGGACAACGTCCCTCTGGTCTGCTTCCGAGAGACTCCCACGAGAAACTCGCTAAGAGAAGATTCATACACCTCATTCATCAGAACGCCGCCTCCCTACAGACAGATTCACGAGAATCATCATCTTGGGACTCCCAGGATGAAGAGCGGTTCTATCCGCGCCACGGCCGACTACATGCAGAACTGCGTCCAGGTGCACGAGCAGGGGCATCTAGATCAAAATAGAACAACGTGCTTCTCTGTGTTCGAATCGTGAAACTTCAGCTCAAAACCACAAATGAACCAATATCCTTAGATCAAGCATCGGATTCCGTTCTCAGGACTGCTCCCCGGCCTCCAGAGCTAGAGGTGAGAAATTCCAGTGCAATGGATCAGACTTCCTTAGGTCAGTCTCTCATGTTGAAGGTTGACTTTCCTATTGGGACTTGTTGAATTGTCATTCAATATCTGGACAGCAGTTCAAGCAGCTCTTGGAAAGTCATCCTTGCCTGAATGTTCATGCAGCTCCCCGAAAGAAGCTTAATTCTTTTGGGTCGGTTCCATTTCCAGAAAGATGGAGGACGGTGGACTCGTGCTGAACATTTGCTCCGACGATGCAAAACCGATTGACATCGACGCTCTCCTCCGCGATGAGTGCGAAAACGGCCAGGACAAACACCACGCCATAGGTGCCGATTCCGAGTCGGATCAATCCGATCGGATATTCTCTCCTGAGAAAGAGAGTGAGAAGCTCGCGCCAGTGGAACCGTCGAAGAAATCGACCAAGAGATCAGCCGTTCAGAAGAAGAGTCTGAGCGAAGTTCTCTACGAGCGAGGAATATCCGCAATAAATAAGAAGTTCGAGAAGCCCACACCCAAGGTTGATAAGTTCCACGTCGACGTTGAGCTGCCCCCGGCGCCTACATCCGATGAGATCGGAGTTCGCGCGGAGATCCAACTCTTCACCGAGGATGGTTTCAGCGAACTCGAGATCCATCCCCATCTCGTGGCATGTCTGCGAGATCGAATGAAGATCAACAAAGCGACGGTGATTCAGAAAATGAGCGTTGGACACATCCTCAAGCGGAAAGATGTCCTTATAAAATCGCCTACGGGATCAGGCAAAACGCTCGCCTACGCCCTCCCAATCCTCCACCTGCTGATGAACGAAACCCCCAAAATCAAAAGAGAGGATGGAACGAGAGTCGTCATCATCACGCCAACGCGAGAACTAGCGCTCCAAACATATCAGTGTCTTGAGCTGCTCTCGAAAGCGTGCCAGTACATCGTGCCCGGAGTCCTGATGGGCGGGGAGAAGAAAAAATCCGAAAAAGCTCGACTCCGTAAGGGGATCGTTGTCATGGTCGGAACTCCCGGAAGATTGATCGACCACCTGGATCACACATCGTCCTTCAGTTTCGGCACCGCGGACTGGTTAGTAATCGATGAAGCGGACAGGATGCTTGAGATGGGATTCGAGCAGAGCATATCCAGAATTATCGAGTCCTGGAGGAAAGAACGCGCGGGAAAAGCGTCTAATGCCATCTTATTGTCCGCTACCCTGACCCCTGGTGTGGAGAAACTCGCCGGACTCTCGCTCAACGAGCCGGTCGTCGTCGATGCGACGCAGGATTGTCAAGGAGCTCTCGACGACTTCGTGCTGCCTGAGAGTTTAGAACAGACTTTCATGGTGTGTCCCACTAAATTGTATCTGGTCGCCCTCTCCAGCCTCATCGTCCGGGGAGCTATCCAAAAAGACAAAATCGTGGTTTTCCTCCCAACTCAAGGCGTCGTGGATTTCTACCTTAATCTCTTCTCTGGAATTATGGCAGAGGCACTGCTAGATTCTGGGTACAAAGTTAATTTCTATCGACTTCACGGGACCATGTCTCAACACGACCGCACGGAGGTTTTCACCCAGTTCCGGGGAAGGGAATCCGGAGTGCTGTTCACGACCGACGTAGCCAGCCGCGGTCTGGACCTGCCAAGAGTCGATCTCATTGTTCAGTTCTCTCTGCCGCTTGGTGTGCAGGACTACGTGCATCGAGTTGGACGGACCGCTCGTATCGGCACTGAAGGCCGCGCGGTTTTGCTTCTGATGCCCTGCCAGGCAAAGTACCTGAACTTGCTCGCGAAAGCCAAGCTTCGTCCGGAACAAATGCAAATGCGAGGTGTCATAAATTACATCAAAACGCTCAAGGATTATATCGCGAGGAAGAACCCTTCGTTTGGCCTCAGGTCCGCCGAGGATTACTGCACGGCTCTACAGCTGACTTTTGAAGCTGAGGTGAAAAAAGAACCGGAACTGCTCGAGAGCGCGCGGAACGCCTTCTCGACATATATCCGGTCAGCAGCGAGTTATCCATTGGAGCTACGAGAGGTCGCGCCTTTCAAAGAGTTGCATCTGGGCCACGTGGCGAAAATGTTCTGTCTCAACGATCCTCCGCGAATCCTGGGCGAAAAAGCTCCCAGGCATATCCGCAATGAAAACAAAAATCGCTACAATAACTCAAGAGCAGCCAGACCTTTCACCGCGGCAGCGAAGAGGAAAGAAGTTTCCGAATGGGACAGTGGGATGGCACCGAGTAAAAAACAGAGACGAGAAGCCAAGCGATGACTTCTCTATTGTTTGTTGCATGTATAATTGACGGAGAGGAGATTGTACAATAAAAAAATGCGAAATACCCAAAATCGGACTCTTCGAGAAGCTCGAGAGTCAATCGATCATCGGAGCCGCTAGTCAGCGCGGCTTTCGGAAAAAGAATCGAAATTCGGTGATCGTCGGAACAACGACCGATCAATGAAGTCGCCTGGATCATGAGAGATCACTGACCAGTAAAGTCCAACATACCCGGTCCATACTCCTTTCTCTTTGTCCGCTTTCATCCGCCAGCCCGAGCGTTGCTCATCGGGAAAATAAAAGGAGAACTCGAATTAATTTCATAGAGCCGGAAAACATCAGGGAATGAAATATCCGCCTCTAATGTCCGCTTTTCATCCGGATCGACGTTCGCGCAAACATGGTCCTCTCTTCGGAAGGGGAATATCCTCTCATATCGCAATCCTGGCGATTAGATATCGATCGCAACGTCGGCTGCATGTTTCTCAGGGAGGCCAGTTTTGGGCCAGCGAGGAGTTTGGAGCAAAAAGCGAGAGGAATGGCATTTGGGGCTTCTCCAATTTCGATCCCCGAAAAATACGGCCTCATGTTTGTCATTTTCACGGCTAACAGCTGCTGAATTGCGGGTCAATCGACAAAAAGCCATTTATAAACTCGGAGTGCGCCGTCATCCACTCCTTCATCATTACTAGCGTCAGCACGTTCCTAGCTCCGCTAAGCCGGAAGGATGTTCGGAATGACTGAACTTATCGAATAGGTTCGAGATATCCGACATTGACGCATCTGACTCTCACCTTGAATCCGAGATCGGATTCTTGTTTTGTTGGAGAATTCCCCGCATGTACACTGTTTGAATCCAATAGGAGAATCATACGATTTGAGAAATTCCGCTTAGAGAAAATTAGAGCCCTCTTATCCGAGCTTGACTTTATTCACTAGATCCACCTGGGAATTCTGTTGCTCTCGGCTCCCCGCATTAGAAAAACTCTTTTCGACTCGACAAGTGTCAGTGTGACTCCAGAGGCTCAAACGTGACGGCTCGTAGTGATCTCTGGTGAGCGACGACGGGACGCAAGCAGTAGTAGTATGATGCGGGTGATATTCTGCAAGCTCGCCGCCGGGATTTCCTTGGTCAGTCATGAATCTGACTCATTGTGAATGCTCTCTTCAGTCAAACTACTGTCCGTGATTGGAGGCTCTCTCATTGAAGATGCCGCGTGCGATTTCTTTCCTGCTATATCTAGGGGCGTTCACCGTCTATGCCTACAGCGCTTACTATACGATGTACCATGTCGAGACTCCAAAGGACGAGCCGGATCTTGCGTACGCGGGGAAAGCAAAGTACCTCACGCATTGGAACCTCGTAAGTTTCGAGAGCAGCTCGTTCATAAGCCCCTCACGACTCACAAGCTCCTCCGGTGCGGGGGGCTCTATACCGAAGGCATGTCACGGCAACATGAGCACTTTCTTCCGGACTAGACCCCGAAGTCTGAAAATCTCGGCGACCCCCGGTCCCGACTCTTTCTCCTCTCATCTTTCGGTTTTCAGTGCCTGTGCGTTTTCTACTTCGGGCTCTGTCTCGCAGCCACTCTCGTGCCACTGAAATGCTTGAGAGGACTCCGTGACTACATCTTCTGCTCGGTGTCCCTCCCTTCGTGTATTTTCGTCACGACCACATTTTGGGCGCTCTACGCGTACGATCGAGAGCTAATCTTCCCCAAGAGATTGGGGCATCTATACCCCGATTGGCTCAACCACTGCTCGGTGAGTTTGCTACAGCTTTCCACGAGGAACATCATTGCTACTATCGAGCGAAATATCGAAAGCTCGTGCGGTATTTTCTCATCAATCTCCGACTCCCGCCTAGCTGAACGCCTTGTCCTTTATTGCAGCACACTCTGATCACGGTGACCGCTATAGGCGAAGCTTTTCTGCACAAACCCAAGGTGCCGTCGAAGTTCGGAGGACTCGTCGGAGCCCTGGCCTGGCTCGCCGTTTATCAGGTCTGGGTCCTGTACCTCGGAATCTTAAAGGGAGTTTGGGTTTACCCCTTGCTGAGGCGTCTGAGCGCCCCAGCGCTGACGGCATACTTTGCTGTGAGCCTTTCTTTTCTCATGTTGCTCCACATGGCCTGCAATGCTCTCCTACGGTGCCGGAACCGGCGACTGCGAAAGGATTCGGACACGCAATTCAGGAAAATTATTTAGGCATCCGAGCTCCGCCTCGGATGCTCAAATAATGCGGGCAAATCGTTATGTTGGCTTCCGAAATAAAAATACGAGTCGGGAGATCAGGCGCACATGCGAACTAGGTACGTAAATGAGCCGCCCCTCCGGACCGCCATCCCTGATTGAGAAATGACGCTAGAGATCATGGACCACATTACCTGTTGTGACTCCTCCTCCTCCTGGTCGAGTACTTCGTCGGGGACTGCTCGTGACTGTTCCCGCCCATCGGTCAGAGAAACGGCATCGCCTAGACTCACAGTGACCAGCAAGCTCGGGTTTCGTGATGGAACTTCATGCTGTGGCGGGTAACTTTCAATCAGAGCGGAGCGAGCCCTGCCGGCGACGCTACAAGACCCACTTTAGGCCGCACAAGGGAGATTTTCTAATCCAATGTAGGAGATTTTCTAATCCGAATAATTAATCTCCACGGGAGTTGGAACATTTGTTTGAATTCGCACATTGATTGAGGAGGCAATCGTGATCAAGGATCGAGCACTCGTCGGAGCACGGACCTTTGTCCACGGACGGATCATGAAACGCCAGACGATATAAAATTCAATCTCCTTTATCAACCCATATCGATGAGCGTCCGGATGCTGCGATCCGCGATTCGCTCGAGTCCAGGCACGAAGCGATCTTCTAAAATTGAGACTCTACATGGTATATCCGGTTGTTTGAACGGATACGCGCCTGGTTCACCACGGCATGCTAATAATCGACGCTACCTCGGGATCGATGAGATTCTCTGAGCATCCAGGGCCAGACCCGCTCTCCTGCGGTTCCTCTTTCGGGTGTCCCGAAATGAAGTTCTGCACAGCAGTCGCAGCCAAACGTATTTCTTTAATCTTGTGATGGCGCAAGACTTCGGTGTACCTTCCAACGTCGCCTTTCATGAGCAGCTCATGGAGCGCGGGCAATTTCGTAGGATCGCTGAAGCGAGTTGCGCCAATAACCGCGAGCAGGGACACGAGGCCGTTACACATGACATCGGCTAGTGGCGAACGCAAAACTTCCGCAAGTTGCTTCACGTAACCCATTCGAACCATTGACAGTATCTGTGCGGAACTCGCTTTGGCGAAAAGATTTGAAGTAGCTCTGAGCACCTCTTTTCGGACCTGGGGATCTGGAGTCTCTCGCAAGAGGAATAAACGGTTGCAGATGCTGCTATGCAGAGCGTATTCCACGCCATAGGTCGTGTAGGCGAAAATGTTGGTCAGTGCCATGCACGCGATGCGACGTGTTTCCGAGTGAGGCACACCGAGGCTGGTTTCGATCACCGGGAGAACTCCCTGATCGACGCAACGTTGACAGTGCTCCTCCGAAGAAGCGAGGAAGTCTACGAAAAGTTCCGTCATCGAGCTCAGACACTGTGTCGTACTGGTTTCGGGGAACACACAGTTTGGCGCGGATGAGACGTGTCTGGCGAGACCGAGGACGAGTCGAACGTCCAGCACTTCTTGAACAATGTTGTCGTCTCGCAGTTTTCTCCGCACATCCAACAAGGCTTGACATACGGGTTCCGCAACGACGCACGACTTGCCGAAAAAGGGATGCCTCAGAGTCCTGGCGAAGATATTCAGCACGAGCGGCAGCGAATCAGAAGGGGCATGACCCTCACGAACGATACTGGCGACGAGTGCGATGAAGGACGTCAAAATTTCTTCGGGGAAGTCTATAGTATAGATCTCGTCCAGAAATTCGATCGGGAAAACTTCGAGAAAGGTTTCCACGTGTGTTTTCCCCTGTCGACACCAGCGGGCTAGAGCTTGGAATGCGGGAACGAGTCGATTCGGTTCCACCGTCGCGAGGACCACGTCTAGTTTGATTAGCTTGAGAAGGATCTTGATCAGATCGAGATTCTTGCCGAGCTTGCCCCGATGACTCATGGCTTCGAGACTCTCGGTTAGCACGGCGACCGCTTCCGGGGGGACGTCCTCCAGTTGACTGGTTAGGCACCATTGCAGAAGACTCCGTAGATCACTATCCAGAACTCGTCGAAGTTGCTCCGGATCCATGAGCGACATCTTGAGTATTCTCAGATATTCTTGGACTAGAACCCCGTTCCTCGACCCGAGCGCTGCATAGGGAATATTGATGAGTGTTCGATGAGGTCCTTCGACGGAACCAGGGGATTTCAGTGAGAATATAGACCAGAGTTCCCATGTGACAAACCTCTCATGACGGCGCGGATCGCTTCCTCGACGACCATTGGACCTGTCGAGAAATCGCGGAATCGGTTGGCTATAGACACATGATATCCAATTCGGGAATGAGGCTCCTTGAACAATATTCCCGAGGAAATTGGGGGGAGGGGGGGAGTCTTGGCTATATGAGAGGTCTGAGAAAATCGATTACCTGCTTCGGCAGCGGGAGCGTTCTCGCTTGAAGGTCCGGGGGGCATTTTCGAACGGAGATTCCGTTGACCCCTACCAAGCGTTCGAATTCTCCGCCTTTGTTGATATGTTCCCAGGGCTAATCGCGCGCCGAAAGTTCACGTCGCTCGACCTATTGTTTCCGCTCGCTGGAATACACTGTACGCTTTGTCGGGGAAAATCGACGCGTCATGACGAACGGCGACGGTGGCATGTCAAACTCGGACTCCGAACCCAGAAACGAGTCCGTCTCCAAGACGATCGCTCGGAGTCTTGCGTATGTGAAACGATTTCTGAGAAAGCTAGACGGTCACGACCGATATGGCACTGAACGATCGATCGATGAGTGCTTCCAAGTGTTTTCAGGAGCATGCCTCTCGACAGTCGTGGGGGAGTCAATTCTTGAGATCCCTCCGGCCTGAGAAACACTATTAAGCACTCTAAGCACTGATAAGCACCTAAGCACTCTGATGTCGTACGAGGCATCGATCTTAAGCAATCCATCGCTGCGTCTGAAGCTTGCGTTGCCGAGGATGCACCACAATGCCTCGATGAAATTTTTCAAAGCGGAAGTGGGAGTCCCTGGACGGAGAGCTTCTCTCAGGGGTGACTAGGCCGTCTTGAGACATCACCAAGGACCAAGTCTCGCTCTTGAAACGATATTTCGTATCGGAATTTCCTAGGGAAATCGCCGGTTTATCGGAGAGCCGAAGTGGAAAATAGCGCTCCTGGCAACCTGCGCCCCCAGGTCGAGTGCCTTGGCTCGCCCTATCCCTGGCTTCGCCGCTGCTGCGACTGTCTCGCTATCGCCACGGATACCGCTTCCGAGCATGAAAAATGTCCCTAAATGCCACTCGACACTTCTTCTGAATCTCTGATCTCTTTCGAAATAGGCTAATTGTATAATGAGTAGGGCAATCTGTTTCATGCACGAAAAAAATAAGGAATATGCATGCAGTATGCAGGAAAAATGAGGATTGATATGCATGAAAATGCAGGTTGATGATTGGTGCATTACTGTCAAACGACCTGCTTCTGATCAGGTACATGCTACTATGACGTAATTTTTGAGGTCTCCGAATCAGAAGGAAGCTCTCTTGACCCTCGATAGCACTCAGAGCGTAGAGAAAAATCGCTCGACTGTAAGACAGCGCCATGAGGTGTTCTACGGTCATGTCCGGTGCATCGGTCAGGTCTTCTCCAGGAAACCAGGGAGAACGTCTCGGAATTGAGACGGATCTCACTGACGGATAGTCGAGCGATTAGCGCGCCTGGTACGTCTCAGTGCTAGACGGGCATCTCGCTATGACACTATTCGAGCAGGAGGTCGTGGGTTCGAATCCTGCAGCCGCCTACATCAAGGATGGTCTTCCCTGCGGAGTCCTCCCTTCGTCGCAGCGATGAGAACCACCAAGTGCGGCATGACTTTTCCATCGATATTCAAATAATGGCTTACCAGCCGGATCTCGAGACTCGCCCGGCCGGCGAGATATTTAGTACGGGAACTTTCTCGTGTTCGCTCGGACTGCGCTATGTAATGGAGAGCAGCTTGCGGCGGCTCGGTAAGGGTTCTTCATAATTAGCGACTTGAGATGACGCTTCGAGCGCATCCCGTGGAAGATGCACTGCCCAGACGTCTGGCGAGACGTCTCACAATTAACTAAAATTATTCATTTCCCAGATCAAGCAATCGTCGCGGATAATCGTCGAAGCGATGCGATAAATCAAATACGGCACAGCTTTGTGCTTGAGTTACGAGTTCGTGACGCTCCTGATATTGATACCCCATCAACCACATCATCCTCCTCCGCGGGAGGCCCCTCCTCGGAGGGCTCACCGGCGGATGGATCATCCGCGGATGATATGCAATGAGCGTTATGTTACAGCTCCGATTCCTTGGCGTCGTCAATCTCGGTGCTTTGCAGCGGCTGGTGTCCGTGCAGTAGTTCTCTGAAAAACAGGTACATCCATTTGCTCTGTACTGCCTGCGATCGGGAAGAGTCCCACGAAGGTGAGCTCCGCTCAAGCGTCTCACTGTATAATCTGGTCGCGATAATGAATCCGGTGATTTGACGGGCCTCGGTGACTCCGCAGTCGCGCGGGACACCCCGGGGAACACGTGCTTCGAAGAGCATCTCTGGAATGGAGGTTCCATCGTGTCCTGTGGCTTCCATCTGGCATATTCCTCCGGAGCGTTTCGCTTCATTCCGTCACTCCCTCAGAGTAGTTTCTATGTATCAAACGAATGAATAGCTTGCATGAGTAACCTCACGGGTCGAGTCGATCCTATTCAAGAAGTTCACACTCGCTCCATGTCTTCGTCGTGTCGCTCTGAGATTCTGAAGTATTGTCGTTCTATTTCAGTCAGGATGTCGCTCCATTTGTTGCTGTTCAAGAAAAGGTCGACTTTCGTGATCACCTGCGGCGTCGGTGCCTACGTTTTCGAGCGAGCCATTGACACCGGAAAAATCGCTTACTATGATGATTGGGATCGAGGGAAACAATTCAAGAATGTCAAGGATGACCTGTGGAAGCTGAAATTATTAATGCTCGGAAGCTCCCGAAGCGGATAGGGATGGAGAATAAATGAGTTCTTTCGAGCTTTGAGTGCTGATTCGAGTGCCGAATATCTTCTCGCGCTGCGGTCTCATCAGAATGTGGTGTGAATCGTTTAGGTTTTCAACCGAATTTCGCCGATCCCTCGACTGATTCTCTCACAGTCAGACATGAGCAGCTTCCGAAAAAACGCCGACAGAGGTCCCCAAGCGGCTTCCACTCAGCAGTAATGAGGCGCGGTTCCCGGGATGATTGTGAACATAGTGAAGCATGGAGAGTAGTGCTGCTCCGAAAGGTGAGCAGAAATGTTATAGAGAACCTTCCGCGGAACTAAGTTAGCTAAGAGGATACTTGCGGAAGTCCAATGGGCTTTAGCGGCAATTCTCGGCGGACGGGTGCCAATTCAATCGGGAAGGAATCCCGGTCGGGCTCATAGTCGAATACGCATCTGATGCCCGCTCCCGCTCACCGATATCGGCCTACACTCTCTACGGCAGGGGTGCTTAACCTTTCTCGTCTCGCGCAACCCCATCGGAGGCTCATCGGGCCCGCGGAACCCTCAGGCAAAAAAAAATTGAAGAGATACTTCAGGTTCCAGGAAAACGCAGGAACAGCGGACTTTACGTTCCTCGCATGCTGCTTTCGATGGAGCATCAGAAATGCAAATATTTTGAGATCATTGCAATTTAATGCTTTATTTAGGAAAATTATGTCATGAGTTAAGAGGAGCACGAAATGGAGCTGGAGAGCGCAGGACTGAAGGAGCGGCATGAGACTGCTGCCGTGTTCCAATGGGAAGGCTGATACTGAATCTGCTTCGAAAGTTCTGCAAATCCGGAATTCTGTCAGACAGCTGCAAACGCATGTCACGGTCTCCGCATACAGATTCTGCCGTTCCGCGGATAGCTTCCTCCCAAAAATGTATAGAATCTAAGTTACCCTGCCTTTGTACGCACGTTTAGTCGGCTACTTCAGAGATTCTGCAGGAGGCAGGAATAAGCTCAGCGGAACTCCCGGGTTCCGCGAGAAAATGTGCACGGAACCCGGGAAACTTTCCACGGATCCTTAGGGTTCCGCAGAACACGGGTTAGTCAAGAACCGCTGCTCTAGGGTCGATAAACGGTGTCTGCAGGAGGATATCGAATTCTGTTCAATCGTGTTCGCCAAACCGGGATGTTCACTGAGGCGGTGGGTTACGAAGTCGAGCGGTCACTGTATCTCATTTGTCCGTCCTGTTACTTCCCAGCTTGATTGATATCGATTGAAAGGAGCTGGCCGAGCGGATAGCGGAACTCCCGCAAGGGAGTCCGTCAAGATTCCTTCAAGCGAGGCATGAAATCTCCCCTGTCTCTTGACTCTGCAGGCCATATTCCATGATGAATCTATGGGATCTGAATCTGAAGGTAAGGGTGGGGCCGTAGAGATACTCCTGTATCTCTCTATAGAATTCCTGCAGAGACTGCAGACAATATTCCTGAAAGAATCAATAGGCACCCTTTATTATCCAATTTCGACTGAATTCAACAGCCTTCCGAATTCAAGCGTAGATAATAGCTTGGCAGTAGAAATAAGTACTCCTATATCTCTCCATAGAATTCCGATCGAAGATCGACGGGTTCGTACGAAACACGACGCCGACGTCCAGCGAACTGAGGCTGGTCATTATTTCCTGGAATTCGAAGTTCTTCATCACGTCGATCCCACGCTCGAACACTCTCGATGCTCATTTTGATGCGGAACATGTTTCACCGCAATGCGATCCACCGTCTAGGAGCCATGAGCTATCCTGAGAAATTAATTTGAGGGAGCCCTCCATGATCGAGTCTTCGGTGGAGCTGACTTGAAGAATCCTGAAAACAGGGAGATCTAGCTCTGGCGGGAGGAATGGAAGGAATGAGACACGTCACGTCTGGAACGACGACGATTTTATTATAGTACAGACTAAGTTTCATGAGACAATAATTATTATGGGAGTCGGGGTCGTTCCACATTAGGGGCTTGCTACAAGTCAAGGATTCGGGTTCTCGCCGACAGACTGGTGACGCTTTTCAAGTGTAGGATCCACAATTAGTAGTTGCGGTTTTGCCTCGAGCTTTGTCACAATATTGGCGGGACATCGCTTTCCTGCCCAGTTACATGGACACCGCCTTCACACCGGTAGTGCAGAGAGTTTATTAAAATACCTTTGATGATTTATCAAAATACATCTCTTAGGGCTTACGAAGAGTTCGCCCCGTCTGCGGGAATTTCCTAGAGCCTGGAGTACCTCCATTCATAGCGCCGAGCTCATGATCATTGGGGATCTTCCTTCCTGTATCCCTGCACTGCTATACACAGTTTTCCGCGACACTTGGCTCCAGTTATCGAATCTTCACTCGAGGCATCGGAGTCTACGGTCCACTTCTTCTCGGCATTCTGTTCCGACTCCGGCACAGCTCTTGGTCCACTTCGGTGGGGGCATGCCGAGGTTTCTCCTTTCGATCTCTGTAGAATGGAGGAAGGTTTTCAGTAATCTCAATAAAGTCAATTTTCCAAAGTGAATGCATATCTCTGAAACAAGTCAGACTCAATACCGGCTTCAAAGGCGGCTGAGCACAGAATCGGAACTTCAAATGTTCATCTATCATCCCGTGAGCTCAATCCACCATGCGGATTACGGGATGGTGATATGAAGGGCCTCTATGGACCGTTGGCCTCGACACAGAATACCGACCAGATGAATGGAAGGAAAAAGAGAAATCCCGGACCACCTAAAACTCTTACCTCTCAACATTAATTCGTACTGCTTCCCTCCAACTGTATGCCAGTAGAATTGTATTCCGTAGCCAGGTTCAACGGAGAACTCTGAAAATGCATGCAAAAGTGTCACGAAGCAGCTCGAGTCAGATAGAAATGAGAGGGCATGAAAGGTGCTCCGAGTGTCTTACAATCCGCGGAATAAATGAAGCGCGAATATCAATCAGGAGTTTCCGAAAGATCTTGAATATTGAGCGCGGAAACTCACCGAGAAGCTCGATTTCTGTCTCAAGGAGAGCTTGACGCTCTGAAGCGCTGGACATCGTACCCGAGAAGTAGTATCTCGGTCCAGGAACTGAAAGAAGCTGAACGGAGTGAGAGCGAAGCTCGAGGCTGAGCAAACTTGCGTTCGACGAAGATATTTGTAACGATATCATTGTTCCATAGCCTCGCCAATGTTTCTCGTATGGAGGGACTTGAAACATATGATGGAGAGAGACTCACAGCGGTTCTTCTCGCGAGAATCCTCTGGTGCTAGGAAACAGGCAACTTCCACTGCCAGAGCGAATTGGTCAGATTGAAAAGAACCTGGGACGATGAATACTTAATATATCGCGTATTCGCTGAGAACAACCACCCCCAGTAAGCTCATTCTGTTCTCACTGTTTATCTCAGTATCCACAGCAATCCGAGCAGTCTCTTTGATGGAAGGCAGGTCAGGATGAAATATTCGCATCCACGACCCCAGGGCTGTCATGATCAGAAAGCGGAGCCAGGACCGCAGCTGACTGAGAGCAATTCCAGGTACCGAAGACTCCTTTCAGCGTTGACGCTGGAAAACAAAAAACATGCGTATTTGGATGAAGTGGATAGAGGTGACTTTAGGACAGAAGCGTTCATATGGGGAGGGCCAAGGGGTCTTAGCCCCCTCTAAAGAAATTTTTGGTCGCTACCTGAAGCAGAGAGCAGAGGCCCCCGTTGTTTACTTCTTCATCGACGAATAACGGCTTCGGAGGCTTCTTACAGCGGGCGGGCGGCCGTTGGAAACAACGGCCCTTGCACCTCAAGATTTAGCGACGGGTATGGGCTTAGGGGACGCGTATTGAGCGATCTGATGAGTGTCAGATGCTCTCGGTAATTATCCGGTGGCGTCTTCATTGGCGCAGATGCGATTCAGCCGCGGAGCGGCAACTCTCCCTATATAAGATGTCCTTCGCCACTTGGTATGGATTCCACCACTCAATCTTGAATACAGGCGGATGGCGCGGTCTTCCGATCCAAGTGAATTCCAAGTAGTCAATGAATCCGTTGAGAAGCATCAACTTATTTTGTACGAATTCACTCCCAAGGAGAGCTTCGTAGTGCTCTTTCACGTGCTCGACGGAAACGGAGGCGAGTGCTGTGAACATTCGGAGGTCGAGAGTGAAGTCCGTGTCCTTCTTGTAAGCCTTGAGAAGTTGGGCATCAGTTCGAATGTGTCGCCACAAAGCCTGATGGAAATGGAATGAACAGCCTACGATTCCGGCCGCGGGAAAGGCGGCCTCCAACTGTTTTATCATAGCTGAATCAAAGTCTGTGTGTATGGCTTGAGGATCGTATCCGTTCAGAGATTCCGCATGGGAACCACATTCCCGTCCGGTAGTCTCACGTGGATCGTCTGTCCGGTCGCACAGCTTTCGATGTGAGTGGGCCCACCAGAGTGTCTACGATATTCGACGTTCTGGTGTCGCTCGAAGAACTCCTTGCTGTCTCCAGGAGCTCGTTCAAGGTCTCACGACTCACGAACTGCTATGGACACCGTCTCCGGAGCATGCTCGTGTTCCGGAGACACCTGATGCGGGAGGACCTATGATTAATTCTCCGCTGGGAATGAACGAGCATAGAATCTCTTTGCGAGCATCGAGTCGTATGCACAATACTGACTGTGACTCCATGTCCTTTCATCTGAGTGAGCTCGAGTCGCGCATCTCTTTTTTAAACATCTTTCGGTCTTGCCTGAACAGGTCACCGTCGTGGATTACAGGGTTTTCCTCGGGTTGAAGTGAGAAACTGCAGAGGCATGATGAAGTTCGTTGAATTTTTCCTCCAACGCGAGCGGTATAATTTCGGGCAGAGGCAATTCGAACGGACAACTGCCAATTTTAGGTGCCTGCCGGTACATGGAGCGTCGATGGTGGGTAGGAAACTCCTTCTCGCGCGAATCGGATCCGCGCTCAATTTGGTCGCGCTGAAATCGACTTGCGCTCGGATCGGTTGAGCGCTCAATCTGGTCGCGCTCGATTCGGGCTGCGCTCAATTCGGGCTGCGCTCTTATCCGCTCTGATTGGCTTCGCGCTTAAATCGCACTGGGGCTCAAATCGATCGTGCGCTCAAATTGATTTGCGCTCAATTGTCTATGCACCGAATCAGGGGCTATTTCCGCTCCTTCAATTCGTGTTCTCCAGCTCGTTGAGAAATTGTTCGATGGTCTGCGTTTCGACCGAGGACAATTCCATTCCTGTCTGGCATTGACCGTCAAAGGAGGGAATGCCCGGGGTTTGAGTTCCCGCAATCTTCGAATCATTCGGGAAAACGGTTTGCATCCCGAAATGTTGCATCTGACGCTCGAAGCTAGTTTGGACCTCGACCGCGCTCAATGCCCGATCTTCTACCTGGCCGACATGTGGCAAGGGCTCAGATGGGATTGGGGAGAGATCGCTCAGTTTGTCGTAGATAGTCTGCATATCTGAATCTGCGAGGCTCGGCTGATTCGTCTGCGTTTCCGCGTGCTGGAAGTTTTGCTCAGACATCTGACTATGCGTTTGGGTCTCGGCTTGGGCGAACAATTTCTCCAAGTCTTCGAAGACCTCATCGATGCCGACTGCGACGGTGCAATGATTCGTTACGGTCTGGGTGGCAATCGAAGGACCCGGGATCGGCTCGCATTCCGTCGACGTCTGCACCGCAGTAGATTCTTTGGGGGTACTCGAAAAAGCCGGTGTGGTAGCAGAGCTCTTTGGACGGATAGGTCTGAAGGTCTGCTTTTTCTTCGATTCGAGTTCCGGATGAGGCCGCGTTGTAGGAGACGATTCGGAATTTTTGGCCACCAGGAGTACGGGCACCAGCTGGAGCGGCATGATATTGAAAGTGAGCCGACTTCCTTCATTTGGCGCTCTGTGGGGTCAATATCGAGAAATCTCAATATCCAGGGGTTGCTAATTCTTATTGCACCGTGACCCGGCAGGATTTTATGGCGTCTGGCCGAATCTTTCTGATTCAAATCGATGATAGACAAGCCTAGCCTCAATTTACCTCGGTGGACTCGGGACGCCATGCTTCGCCGTTTTTTGGTGCCGTCGGCAGGAGCTCCGATGTCGGAACGTCGCATCACAGTGTGGACATTTCACCGTCTGGTTACAGTGGTTCTCGTGATGTTTGAGGAGATAGTGCACGGAGAAAGTTTTAGGACAATGCGCGCACCTCAATTTTTTCTCCGCGTGCACCTTCAGCTCATGCTGAAAGGAAATGAGGCCGGTCAGTATCGAACACCCACTTCATTCTTCGGAAATGTAGTCACGGGGGCCAGGTCCCTTGAGGGGCAGATCATGGACCATTAGGTAGTCGATTTTGTCGGCGAGTAGGTCACTCCTCCGAGGGAATAAATTGAGAAAATCCGGCACCGACATAATTCATTCCCTGACTTCCGTTGGGCACACTCCAGCGAGTCGGAGCCCTACCTGTCGGAAAAGAGCTGCTCTTGTGAATACACGCGGTTCGCCGTCGACAAGACATCGCGGCTCTCTGCATTCGAATTTCTTGTTCGATTTCATCGCCACGGGGAAATGTTCTCAGGATTGGGTTTTTCCTTAGCCAGGCCCTAGGAACACCACAAAAAAGGACAGGTCACCGATGAGGATCGCCGAGAGCCATTGCGATCTGGCATCATTTCTTCAGGCTCGCGAAGAGATTTTGTGCGGGAGCAAACGTGAAGGTACGAGTTAAGAAGCCGTCGTCGGCGGAGCGCAACATGTTATTGTGTCGTGTGTGGACACAGACTTTGTGTCGTGTCCTCCGGATGACAGAAACCGGCTGGCGATGTACATTGTGCTCCCAGGTCTCGCTGTCATCCTCCAACCGAGACTATAGCTCAGGGCGGAGTACGGGGACAGACACCACCGATTTTAGACACACTCAGAGCTCGGGGGGAGCAGAACAGCTGAAGCTGAGCCTTGGGTCTCCCCAACAACGACCGCGTCGTAATATTCCGGGCCCGGTATGACACGACCTAGGAACTCAAGATCGCGCTGTAGGTTCAGCTGGCATGCTCAAAAACCGCGAACGTCGTGCAAGATAACAGCTGAAATCTTCCGGAAAAAGCAGGAAGTCCAAGACCGCTCGAATTCCCCCAGGCAGAGATCATCATCATCAGCGTCTGGGATATACGGTGTGTGTTCTGGTTTCTCTTGGGTCGCGCGTGTTTTGTTTCTTCTCCATTGGACTCCACGCAGAGATATCCCCCGCGCACTATCCGCTGCACGGAGCTGTGATAATGAATTCACTGACTTTCGTGCGAACCATTTCAACATCCTGTGCTCGCCTGGGCAAGAGGAACTTCCGGAAATTCCAGATGTCGAACCGAGGTTCTATACACGATAAAATGAACCCCGGCCCCGAGGAATACGTCGGTGCTCGGATGCCAACAATGGAGGGGAGCTCCGAAATCATACCGGAAATGATCCCAGAACTTGTGGTACCTGATCTTGAAGGCTTCAAACTGAAACCCTATGTCTCCTACAATGTTCCAGAGGTCAATCAGAGCGAGTTCACTGCTGAGGTGAGTTCCCGGGGGGATCCGATGTCGATAGAGTCAGGCGTGCCTACCCCTCGAATCTGATCCACATTCGTTGCTCACTCTGGGGCATATTGCTCCAATTCCCTTCGTGACACAGCAAGCGGGAAGCAGCCTAGAGAGCGTAAGGGTCGAATACGGATAATATATAGAATACATGCATCGACAATTATTATTTTCGCAGAACCTCTTCGAGGCGATGTATACAGAGAAGATCGAAGCAGACTTCAAGGCAGGCAAATTAGACGAACACGGGAACAGTCTGGAACCCTCCGAAGACGAAATGCTCGGGTATGAAGAAGCGAAAGCCCGGGCACAGCGCACGGGGGCAGATTATTTCAACAGATTTTGGGATGACAAGCGAATACTATGATCGGAATGGATTATGTATGTATTTGTGAAATAAAATACGTAGTTATCTTTCGAGAGTCTCCTCCTCCTTCGAGTCCGAAAAATTCCGTCATTTGCGACACGCAGACCGTTTGTTGGGGTCCGCGTATCCCTCGTTCATCGATGGAAGGCTTTCTATTATCGCCCCAACTCTTGCAGACAGTAGACTGTCCGCGAAATGGAAGCGTCTCGCGGTTGAGCAGGGATACCCCCAACGTTTCTGTTGGAATCGGAATGCCAGGGCGACAGAAGCCCTCCGCCAGATTTTCCTTTCGGGTCGGAGAAGCTATCTCGAGCTTCGCACGGAGCCGGATCCCGGGAGGAGCTCGAAGAGAAAGCCGCGGCATTCCTTGAATCCCGCGAGCTGCATAGTCTGGTTCTCTGTTGTCACTTGGGGTGAAGCTGAGCTCTGATTCTCATGAGATCTGCGCGATTCCCCTGTATCGGGGGAGTCGCGAACAATCAGCGGAACTGTCCCATTCGAGAGCGGTCGTCGAACTCCTCGTTCCCTCCTAGTCCTCCCTCTAGGATAGCGCCCTCCTCGAATAGCTGCTCCAAAATTTAAAGCTCCGTCCCCTTGCATACAGTCGCGTAAAAAACTTCCGGTCCAAGAGTTGCAAGTTCAAGGACTCCAGACTCCACCCCTGATAGGCCACACGGCCCCCGAAGCTAGATTGAAAGGTGTTCTTAGCTCTTGTTACATTTGACAGAGACAGCTATGGGACCCTGAGCATTGTAGACCGCTGGACATGCTCCATGACTTCCAACATTGACTCCCCCGTAGCCCGGTGATTCGTGAAGCCTGATGGGAATGATTCGGATTTCCCGCTCAACAAAGATCATTGACACCATTGTCTCACAAAATACTCGTCGACGACAGGATTTCTTCTTCCGCAAGTTTCCCTTGACATTCCTGAGGAGGCTCCCATGACATTACACCCCTTTCTTGAGCGTACGTGAAGTCAGAGCCTTCTGGCGTTTTGGAAAAACGAGCTCCTGTGCGGAGCATCCACGGACCCATTCGCGTGTCACACAGCACACAGCACAACTGTTCGCCGCGGCTGCCCCACAATTCCGCCGCCGCTGCCGCCGTTCACGCCGCTGAGGAGCTTTCAGCTGTTCCACTGCTGGAGCAGATTGGTGATCTTGAGTTTGGAAAACGACGAGTTGAGGCTAGTTCGGAGTCTCGGTGGTAGTGAACATATGTTTCTCTGAAGCGTTCACACGTGGTCAGGGCTGTCAGAACGCCGCCGTCGGGGTTGTCGTCGTTTCACCTTGTGGGCTGGCTTCCGGCAGGATTGACGTTCGAAAATGAAGCTGCTCCTGGCATTCCATATCGCGGCCGTGTGGGCCTTGGTTTCTGCCGATCTCACCGTGGACGATTTAGATCTGTTCGATGTTGTCGAAGACGTGAAACAGAATTTCTACGATTTCCTCGAGGTTCCCGCGAATTCGACGACCTCTGACATCCGGAAGGCGTACCGGCGTTTATCGTTGCTGTATCACCCCGACAAGAATTCTGACCCTGACGCTCCCGAGAAATTCCGGAAAATCGCCTCCGTGGTCGAAGTCTTGAAAGATGAGAAGAAACGAGCGAAGTACCATGAGGTGCTCGAGTACGGCATTCCCGATTGGGCTCGTAGCATGTACTACAGATACTACCGCAAAGCCCGCAAAATGGGATCGACGGAAATGAGCGTTTTGATGGCGATTATTGTGACCGTGGCCCAGACGCTCTGGATGTACGCGTCCTATTGGGAGAAGAAATTCACCATCAACTCGAACGTTAACGAAGCTATCAAGAGGAAGAAACTCAGGTCCACGAACACGAAGAAGAACAAAGCAGCTGAAGAGGAGATCAGACAGCTTCGGGAGGAGCTCATGTCGCACATAATCGCTCCCACTTTCAAGGATATTTGGTTCGTCAGTTTTCCGATCTCGATGTTCTACGGAATTCTCGCGCTCCCGAGTCTTATCAAGGAACGATTGAAAAAAGAAGAAATACCAGAAGAGGCCGAGGAGGAAGAAGAGGAAGAAATCGTTAGACCTAAACGGACTCCTCGACAGAGGACCGAAGTCAAAGGGGCACAAGTTGTCAACGGGAACGCTCCAGTAGTCACGACGACGAAAGCGTCGGCTCCACGGGAGTCTGGCCAAAAAGAGCTGAAGTCGGGCCCATGGACCGACACTGAAGTCGCTGCACTCATCCGACTACTGAAGAAGTTCCCCGTCGGAACTCAGGACCGATGGGACAAGATAAGCGAAGCTCTCAATAGGAGCACTGCCGATGTCACAGAGAAGACAAAAACCTTGCGAACGTCCAACACAAACGTCATTCCACAGCAACAGAGCACGAACAAGTCGCTCTGGGTAGAAAGTGAGATCACTTCGAAGAGCTCAGATGAGGATGAGAATGATGAAGGGGACGAACCTGCGGAGAAACTCGATCCCACCGAATGGAGTCAGGCTCAACAGAAGCAGCTAGAGCTTGCAATGGTGGCGTTTCCAAAGTGGACTGAAGGACGTTGGGATCTCATCTCAGATCGCGTCGATGGCAAATCGAAACGGGCTTGCATAAGCCGCGTTCAGTGGCTTATCGAAAACATCAAGAAGAAGAAAACTGAACAGGTGGAATAATTAGATCGATGTGGGATCCATTGTCATAGATATAAATAATGGAATGAATGTCATCTCATAGCGATGTAACGCGGTCACCTGAATTGTTGAAACTGAGCGAATTCGTTGAAAGAGTTGCCGGAATATATTTTCATACATATGTTGGAATCGTTCGAAGGTGTACTCCTTTCGTGTATATTTTGTGGGGTTCTGCGCCGTTCCGCGGGATGTATGGGGCTGACTCAGAAGAAATAGCCTGCAATATCCTCACTCGTACGAGGGCATTCCCATTCGCCGAGCTCGCGTGAGCCAATTCGAATGTCCTCCCAATTGGCGATTCGGAATTTCAAACAGACCGGAGAGCATTCTCTCATGTCGTTGCTTATGGCGCTTTTTCAGAAATTGATCGGAAAGATTGCATGAACCTGGGAGTCCTGCCATCTGCTGATCCTTTGAAGTCATCTCATGATAAAAAAAACGAATGCTCTCGTTGACAAAGACATTGCTAGAAGCGGAGAACAAGGCTCTGTGTGAAAAAAGGAGCGTTGCATTCGGAGACTTCCGTGACGAATTCAAAGCGGAGAATTTCGAAGTTCTATGCAGAGTGCAAATAATCCCTTCGAAATCCTCGCCCCCTCAGAAACCGTGGCCCGGAGCTTGAAGTTAGGACGGAGGGATACAGGTCCGCGTGATCTATCCTCGCTTCTCGCACGCAGCGGGTCGCGACGTGCCTGAGTGAGGTCGGGGTCCCATCTCTCATATTTCGAGATGGATTGATCAATCAATCACAGTCTCGTTCAGCGAGTCATTGAGCCTAATTTGACTTGGAGTCCAAGAGTTATAGGATTCAGTATTCCCAAGAGTTCGTTGTTTGCCACAATTGCGGTGTTCGAGGACGAGACTGAAACCTGGAAAGCGGATACCCTGATCCTACAGGAAAGAACAACACGCTCGGATTATAAGTTTTACTTTAAATATTTTATTTTACAAAATAATATGCTGTTGCCGTTTTAGATTCTTTCCCTCCGCTCTTTGAGAGACGTTTCAACTGTGATCGGTCTCGGTGTAACTTGAATGTGTGGATGCTCGTAATTCTTTACCATCATCAAGATCATCACCTGTCGCCTACTACTGGTTCACTCACTTTCGCCCGGCTCGGGGAAACTCAAGTTTTCCGCACCGACCCTGGCAAACGATCCGGACGAAAAATAAAAGATCACTCCGGTCGCTCGAAGCGGAACAACTGTGGAATTAGCCACGGTAATTCATCCTCGCCCCAAAGAAATGATTGACTTCGGTTGGTCGTCAGAATAGGCGGTCGACCATTTTCGGAACATTTGCCTTATGCTTCTTCTGCACGTCATCTTCTCAGAAATGATGGATGACATCGAATCGAATTCTACACTCATGATAGATGTACACAGTATTTCGAATGTCCAAATGGAAACGCTAACCAAAAGTGAACATAAAGTAGAAAATCACCGCGATCCCCGCCCGGGAGTTCCCGACATTCCGTTCGGTGAGGCTTGATCCGTTCGAGAATGGAGAATCAAGACACACCGCTGATATCAGCGATACCATCTCGAGAGCCCCTGGCTACCTTTCCGGCATTCAGCCTTTTCTGAATGCATAAATTGTGAGATAATCTGCAAGGATGTACGTTACGGCGTGTTTCTCATATTGTTCCTCTTTTGTATTCACGTCTCCTCCACGACTTTTCCTGTGTACATGTGTGTTTGTGTATTCTATCAGCCTCCTCCTCTCGAGTCTTGAATGTATTCAGTCTGGACCATCAAGAGGCGATATCTGATTTAGATCCCCCTCCTTGCGATTCCATGCATGGATTGATCCCTTTTCCCCTTCCCAAGGCACAACGTTCCACTCGGACCAGCAGTCTTTATAGCGAGGATTTTTCCTTATCATGATCACCAGACAGACAGCCGGACAGGCAGGTAGGCAGTCAGTCACCCAGGCAGTCACTATTAGCTCAACTAATGCCGACCTCCGAGTACAATCGGTCCGACCACTCTATCGACCTACATCTTCCAACGCGTTGAATTGATGTTGACTCTTCCTATCGCGGTCTAGCTATGTTCAATAATTAATCATCACTCATGTCAGCCCAACAAATTCATTCATACAAAACTTCGTCTGCGAGGAATATCCACCACGCCGAGTTGCAACGTGTCATATCCATCATAGGTTAAGTTTCGTCTCGTTTTTGCCTCGATCCGCTATGCTTCTGCTGTTGACTCTGTTGTTTTGCTGCCCTTGATGTTGTCGTTTCCCCTATCCATCCAGTCATGGAAGGACTTCACCCTCGGGTCCGTCTCGATTCAGTGGTGTTTGCATCCTTCGGTTTGTTAATGCTTTTGTCGTAGTATCATATTGTTGATTTTGTTGTCATCAATGAAAGTTGCTAACGTGCTCGATAAACTCCAAGTATGAACAAGCTTCCGCTACCAAACCGGGTGACAAATCCTGTACATAATGATTGGTACTCGGAAGCAAAAGATTAATTACACAACTGTTTCGACCGGATCCGCTTCCGCCCCTCGATTTCTCCGATCCATCTGTCACACGGCGCCAGCTTTCGTCTCGTGTGAATTTTGTTTTCCCTTGATCTCCCCATCCCGGCACCGCCATCGCTGTCGGACGGAACGCGGTAGGGACTCGATGGCCGTCCTCTCTTTCGAGTCGGTTATCTCTCGTTTGCATTCTTCTCTCTGTTCTCCTCTTCCTCTATGTATATTCTATGTACACACAATTCTGTGGACCAATTAACGTTCGGAAAACAAACGCCCGCCCGTAACTTACAAACAGAGTTCGACACGCAGTTGCTCAACCGCGAGTCTCAGAACGATGACCAGGGCGACGATCATTGTTTCGCTCGGTCTCTTTCTCTCTCGCTGATTTCCCCCTCAAGTCTAACACCCACTCGCAGGAGAAGCCTCGTTTCGTTCTGTATTCCGATCTTTTACCTAACTATCTATCTATATATATGTACGCTACTCCACGCTCCCGGATGGAACCTCTCTGGTTCGGATGATTCTCTGCTCGATGATATATTAGATCCATTATGGGGCTGACGGAGCTTTTCAGTGAGATTGCGCCACGTCGTTTCCGGTCGTGTATCGAGGCCGAGTCTCCTCCTGGAAGAGCTGGTTCTGCTCCATCAAGGCCAATGTCTGCATGGAGAATAAAAGTCATTAGCTTCTGCTCTGGATAACCTGGACGGGCACGGTGTCGAGTCCTGGGAAAATATCCGTGTTCCAATCAAGAGATAAATTTTTAATGATAGGAAGGAATTCGACTGATAACAGATAAGAGCTCGAATTCATGTGAGGCAAGGACTTCGGAACTAGAATACGAACAGCCTCGGAGGGAATTCAGAAATGCTCACAACTGAGGGTGGATAATGGCTCAAAAACTGGTGGCGGAAGAGTCACAAAAAATCCGATGGCCCACGGAAATATATGAATGAATAAATCATGGGAGAGTAGGTCACGAGGAGACAATTTAGCCTTTGAGCGAATAAGGGGAACATACCTTGCTCGCACTGTCCTGAGAGCCATGTATATCTGCTAGACATTGCGCGATCGTTCTCGAGCTTTCCAAACACGACATCGCCACCTGCGCTAACCGATGTTCGTACTGAACCAATTGCGTCCGGCATTCAGGCGCGTACTTGGCGAGATTCCGCAAGATCAGAGCCGCCGTTAATCGCACACTCTTCGTCACGGGATGTTCTTTCTCGTCGGCGGCGTCCTTATACTGATAGAAGCTGTGAGCGTGTCTCCGAATTGCGTGAACTGCAGCATCCGGAGCGTAGCCGGGGTGCGGCGGCGGCTGTTGAGGTGCGGGTAAGCTCGCCGTGCCGAACTGGTTTATCTGTTGCCGCCGGATTGCTTGGATCTGTAGGTGATTATCGCTACAATGCCGTTCCTGGACGTGCGTACAGAGCGACAAACGTTTGCGGGCCATGTTGTCACAGGACTTCTTATCACCGGTGACGCCCCATTCACAAAACATTTCTTCGTTTCCGGGAGGAGCGCTCGCGGACGGCCGGAGACCTACGTGGTCGTGGATCGCATGCAGGAACACTTGCCGCGTTTGTAGAAATGATTTTTCGCAGTTTCTCCATTCGCAATAGTATCTCAGAACCTTCTCAGGTTTCTCTTCCTGCAAGCAGATTGATCGGGTGAATTTTGGAGAGGAGACGGTATCGATACGCGGAACAATCGAGCGACTTATATACGATATTGTCGGAGATCAACTTCGAAGCGTCGAGATCACGAATTCGTACCTTCGACTTTTCTTGGTCCTTTTCAGGGACAGTTTTACCGTCGTCACTGCTTTGTTTGGCTCCGTCCCTGACTTCGTCGGTCGACGTTTTTTCTTTGTCCTCAGTCTCGACTGGCTCGTTGAGGACGTCGCTATTTCCCTTGACTGGTTCTTCCACCGCTTTTTCTGCGTCCACCGTCGTCGCACTCAAGTCGCCATTGGCTTGCTGTAGCTCGAAAAGATTCCGATTAGTCCCTATTGTGAGCAATGAGCCAAAACAGGCCGGGCACCCTCTCCATCGAGCAGGAAAAAATTCGTGAGCGGCCCGTGAGGAAGGCAGAGGGGCTGGTCTGGAATCCCGCGCGGGAATGGCGAGTCTGAATCGTGCCTATTTTGGGGATCGAAATCTCACCTTCAGACAAGGCTGATCGCTTTTGTCGAGCTTAATTCTCTTGGATTGATCGTTGTTATTCGTCGGGAAAGCATCTTCACTGACTCCGTTGTGCAGTGTCGTCTTCGTTGAAATCTTCCCTGCGATCTGTTTTTTGTCCTGCGGAAGGAATAAACCTCATCTTAACAGTTTCAACGTCGAGCTTCACCTCTCAGTCTACCATCTCGATCGAGAAGAAAAAACTCACGCTGTGATCCTCTTGGCTGTTGGAGTCGTCCGAACTGAATGTGAGTCTCCGTTTCCGGACATCGATTATGGTAACTCCATCGCCGTTGACTTTCTTCGACTCGTCAACGTTTTCGCCGTTGACCGTTTTCACAGAGGGTGTTCCCCGGTCGAGCAGACCATTCAAAAGCGGTGAAGATTTGTACACCTTGCTCACCGCGACGACTTCATGGTTCCCATTACTCTTCGCGGGAACGCCACCGGTCTCTTTGACTGGCGGAATACCCCTCGCAGCAAGGCCTTCGGGTGCTCCATCGTTCGATTCCTCGATTCCGTTGACGTGAGCTTCTTCCTTCGACGACACATTTTCACATGCGGCGGGTTTGGGCTTGCTGATCGGCGCCGTTATAATCGTCGCGGCTGCTGTTGTGCCCATCGGCGTCGAGGCTGCCAGCGTTGAACCCGCTGTCGCCTGTTCCGCTTGTTTCTGGAGATTCCGTGAAACCTGCAAGGCGACGAAAGGCAGCGTTCAGATCACAGAACCGAGGGTCATCCGAGTTGAATCGGTTTCCTTGTACTTAATACAATATATGTGTCACTCATATGGTAGTAGGTTGAAAGACCAATTTTGCGGGGGCTCGACCAGTTGCTCAAGATAATGCCCCCAATGAGAATCCTCCCCCATCCAGGATTCGTCTCACATCCCGTCTAATTGTCCGTGTTCCTAATTCTGTGTGAAGCGACGTACCTTACTCGCCAAGAGACTTTTAATAAGGTTGCTACTGCCCGCCTGGGTGCTGCCGGCAGCTGTCGTCGGCTGCTGCACCTGTTGCGGCTGCTGAGGCTGTTTCTCATCGTCGTTGGCAGCCGCGGTTACGCATTGCCTAGGCGCACTCAGCTGCGCCTTGAGAATGCTCCCCGCCGACCCCGCTGCGGGTTCTTTCTCCTTCGGAGCGACCATCGAGGCCGGCATGTTGCTTGCCGTCGACGTCGTCGTCGTCGACGCACTTAGCGGATTTGGCGTACTCATGGCGGTCGCCGAAAGCTACAATGAGCCAATTATGGCATGTCAGCGTCTGCGTTCTTCTTTCTCTCTCGCTCTCTCCCTTTCTCTCTCCCTCGATTTCGAGGGAGCACACAAGCTCGAGGGGGCATTCGAAGACAAAAAAACTCCACCACTACGCAGGCAGCCGACATGGTGCTCCCCGGACCCGCCGTCCCAATCCAGTCGATCATCACTCAACAGTCCTTTCATTTTCTCGCTAGTCCAAGCAGCTGTTAGAGAGTGTTCGAGTGCTTCCGCATGCAGCTTTAATAATAAATGCTCAAATGGAGTCCCTTCAGTCGTGTTAACGGAAAAGTCGACAGGGACGATGACAACAGGTCTAACAATCGATAATAAGTATAAACCGTCCAACCTACGATCCAACCGAATAGAAACGACTGCTCCCAAAAACCTCCGCGTCACCATATGGGAATCTTGGTTCCGGCACAGGGAGGCTCACACCCTCTATTCTGTCTCATCTCTCCCGTTCAGCGGTCAGTGTCAGTACTCAGCCGAGCGAGCAGTAGCGTAATCAGCAGTAGCAAGCCTAGCCTAGCGCTCAATCCGAATTAACGGATTTGTGAACCACAGAGTAGCTACCGTCTCGATCATTACTAGTGTAGTGAGTTGCATTCGGATCTAACGTTCACTTGGCATGTGGAATGCGCGTGTGGTGCAATGTGCTTTCCCCGATCCCTGAGTTAGCTCCCGTGTAGCACGAGCGCCTACGGAAACGCAACGACAACACTCGCTCGCTCGCTCTCTCTTTCGGGATGGGATTGGGGATCTCGCTCTCGCGATAGTCACGGTTTCGAACGGCAAATGAGTGTTGTCGTCGGAATTTCCAGAGCAGATCAAACATTCACCGACGTTCTAACAAAACGGTCATCGAGCTCACCTGAGTGACTACACTGGTCGTGATCGTAGGTGCAACGGTTACGGGCGTAGGAGTCGCTCTCCGTCTGAGGTTGTCGTACTGCCAGGCTTGACCCACTTGTTGATTGGGTCCGCTCACTTGAGTTACCTGGATTCGAGGAGAGTGTATCAATTTATATAAAATAATCGAAATCGACGATTTTGTGGAGGATTAGCTTATTTTCGTAACAAAAAAACAAGAAATGTTGACGTTCGAGCTCGTACCTTCAATGATGACTGAGGGAACTGATTCTTGATGCACGTCGAGAAGTGCTGACCACTCAGAACACTCCGCTTGCCGGCTTTCGAACAGAATGTCACGTAATCGGCATAGAGCTCCTGACGTCCGACCGACGCGCCCGGCGTGAGCTCACAGTGAGAACGAATCCACGCGATGGCCAAGGCTTCCGTCTCGCTCACGGTGGCTTCTTGGCTCACTACGACCGCAGAACCGTGATTCGACGCGCCGACCGGCGTCGATCCCGCTGGCACTTGAGCTACTGCGAGAGAGAACAACACCATCAGCTGAAATTCCAGGATCTCCCTAGTCCGTCACGGGGAGGGAATTTTCCCCAGAGCTGTCTCCCACCACCGAATCCCTCCGAGCTTCCGGGACGACTCACCTTGAATACTGGCGTTGGGTTGGGCTGGTCGGACTATATGCTGCACTGGTGTTGCGGCGGCTTGTACCGTTTGGATTTGGATGTGTGTCGCGCTAGGATTAACAACAGGTGGCAGCGAAGGATCGAAGTGCTCCACGATTTTCATACCTCGCTGAGCTGAAGATCCGTACGATATGGGATCCAGCGATAACATTGAAACAATGATTCCTATGGCGTGCCTGATTGCGACGAGTCGTTCGCATATACCGTCGCCCAATTCGGTCAAAGCGAACAGCGTTTCGAGACTATGGATGATGAGCAACACATCGTGCACCGTGAGCAGCTCGAGCAAACGCTCGAATAGCGTGGCGTCAAGCTCGGCGACGAGAGTTCCATGATTGTTCTCGCACTGGGCGAGATGGGCCAGAATGTCAAGGCATCTCGTCACCAAACCCCGGTCTTCGGATTTCAGAATACCGTCGACGGTCAGTCTCAAGAGACTCCGACAGCAGAGATCATCGTGCACGTTCAGTTGTAGATGGGGAGCGATGTTCGATAGGCAGTCCAAGCCGACCTGGCGGAGACTGGCCCAGCGACTCAGGGAGCTCAACATCATCATCCGGAGGAAACCTTGATTTTGTGCGAGAATTTGCGCATTGGCTTCTTCGAAGCTCAGGTTGTGCAGAATCAACGCTATTCTCAGGACTCGCTGAGCTTCCGCATCTCGCGGGCTCACTTCGCTGTTCAGATTGAAAAGATCATCTTCGTCGATGAGTCCATCCTTCGAGGCCATGAACCCTCCCTCGGCGATCAGCTCGATGGTGTCGTCTTGCATCCGTTGCTCGACCAGCTTCTCGTACTTCGGCAGCGGGTTCAAACCGAAGCATTTTCCTACCGTAGGATCAACGTTCTCCTGCCAAAACCGCTCCATGCGTCTCGCTTCGCAGTCTCGCCAGGATTCTTCCAACATGTCTTTCAGCGTCGCGTCTGAAACGGGTCGAGCGGAAATTGTAGGGTGGACTGAAGGCGGAATTTCCGCCCGGTAGAATTCCGGGAATCTCGTAACGCTCGTTGCGGGTTACAACAACTCACCATCGCTGGCTAAGCCTGCTTGGGCGATGAGGAGGTCTATTAGTCTGGGCGGAGCTTTATTCAGCTGCATGGTATGTCGTCCCCCGTTCGCCAGGAGTGTGCATACATTCAACGCGAACGTTTCTTCGTTCGGTAGACCAGATTGTAGGGAGAAACACAATCGCTCAAAAGGTGAGGACGCCGGAGCGAACTGCGTCGATAAGCCATAGTTGACCCGTTGGCCGTCGGTAACGTCGTGCTGTTGCCTGAAAATTTCGAAATGACGCCGTTCCTTGTCAGAGAAGATTCGTACGCAGATGAGAAGAAGAGCCGAGTTGAGGAGGGGAAACATCGGAGCTCAAAATACGTAATCATGAGTTTTGAGATTTAGGAGTTTGATCTTACCGATTGTAGGACATCGGGACCTGTACAACGACCGCGCTCGAATTCGCTCCACCGCCTCGGTTCGCGTTTCGATTTCGAAGCGCCGATGAAGAAACTTCTCCTGAATCCTCGACTTCCATGTCCGGATCCTCTCCGAGGAACGTCACTTTCTCGTATGTGCTCAGGTACCTTTGATACATCCGTCGCAGAACCAGAGTTCCGTTCGGACATCTGTCCGGGAACCGAATTTGGTGCGAGATTTCGTACCATCGTTCAGGTTTTTCGTTGATCTGAAAGGGGTCAGAGACGGTTATGCTCTGGAATCATGAGATTCCTCTTTCTCGAAAAATTCCGTCTCGGGAGAATCCGACTCGTTCACGAGGGAAGGAGACCGGAAGCGCACCGGGGGCGCCGAAGAACAAGCACCCCTCTCTCCGGCGCCCTCCACCACGACGGTTTTTCTCTAGTGTGGTCGCGCTCGATACGAGACGATACCGATCGCGATGCCTGAATCTAGCCGGGAGGAGAGCTTTCCCCAAGGGTAGAGCTCACTGCCTTCGGATCGTTTTTCCGCTCCGAACGATGAAATAACAACTCTCTATATTCGCGCAATTTTTCGCACAAAATCACTCATTCCTCAAAATCAGATCCCTTGCCGTCCTTGATAAGCCTTGGCAGAATCCCCCACCGACGCAAACCAGGGGCTGATCAACTAATTATCATGGATTTTCTTCACATTGAAAGCATAAAATAACGCTTCGGACGCGATCGGCGCGAGCGCTAGAATTCGGGCATTCCCGAAGACTGCTCGGTCTCTCACCTCTGGAGAGGGGTCTCCGGTTCCAATTTCGAAAAATGATCCATCAGCGAGAGAAAGAGAAAAAGAGCGCCACAGAGAACTACGCTGTCCCAGGAGCAATCATCAGAGGGAATAATTCGCTTGCATCGCGTAGCCCGTATCATTTCAAAGTCTACAGAATGGGATCCGACAGCATGCTCATCCTCGAGAGTTTGGACAGGGCTCATGATTTTTAAAATCAAAAGAATTCTCGAGAGCGTTCGCACACATTCAGATTGAGGAAGAATCTTAAACACGAGTTACAGGACCCATCTGGGAGCAGGGGCCGACAATGAGACAGCCGAGCGCCCCGAGGACACTTCCGGGAGAGATCCTCGTCTTTTCTGTTGATGTTTCCGCAAATCCTCGAGTGACAAGACGATCGCGAAAAATAGTGGGTCGACGTATTCTCTGGCTTTCCTGATCAGAATAACATCAAGATATCACGGACATTGTTCCAACCACTGTAATGCTCTCTCCATGATCAGGAAGGAGAGATTCAATCAAAATCATCGACGCTCTTCACCCACCACGAATGAGGAGAATCGAATTTCTACGAGTCGAAATTTCCTCCGCGACTTGAATCAGATCGACCCGGGGCAGCTGAATTTTGTGTAGTGGACACAATTATGGGAGATGGCTGCGAGCGTATTGTCGGTGGAGCTTTGAAAGCGTGCGCGGTGTACGAGTGAGTTTCTCCAGTGTTGACCGCGCGTCATTGTCGATAGCTTAGCGCAAAGAAGTTTTGGCGCGCATGAAAGTATCTCAACTCTTACACCGGTCAGAGCGATAGTATTCGACTCACTCACGCGAGCGTAGAGTCAACGGCGACCGGTTTAACAACAAAACTGACGGCCAGGTGTTTCGGCCCGCACCTCGAACGTCTCGCCCAGCTCATCACCGATGAGAATCAGGATAATATCATTGATGATTCAGAATTAGGAGGGATTGTGGGCCATGCATAAGGATCATTTACCCCGTCCTCCCGGAAGGAAAGGAAACATATCGTTCAAAATACGATGGACAGAGTCGAGTTTCCGACAAGTGAGCGATGCCTCGCTCATACACATTCAATCGCCGCTGATTTCTGTGGCTCCCGTCGTGGGAGCTGTGCTCCTCGTTAAACGATATTTTTTCGCTCGTGAAACCGAATAAAATCCCGATGCTTACGAGTCCCTTGAAGCCGGCAACTTCATTTCGGGTGGGTGCATTTATTTGATCACCGGGACTGGCGAACACGACTGGCTTGAGCTTACGACAACACTATACGTTAGGCTTAGCTAACAAAACGCACAAAACACGCAGAAATCACATAAAATTCAACTGAAAACGATCGACATAGACACTCGGGGCACTTGCACCGAAGACCCTTGAAGGCGCCACCGAGACACCCCTATCCAAGGCCGCCGCGGATCCTTGCGGCAACCCCTTTTAGCCGGGAACATCCGAGCGCCACTTCGAGAATTCGATGCAATTTCTGTTCGCGTTCAGCGATTTCTCGGCCGATTTCGATTCGGTTTTCACCGACGACCTCATTCGATCACTTTTCGACTCCTAAAAACTCCTCTACAAAGTTCGAGCATTCGAGCGGGCCCCGAAAACGCGAAACTATCGGAAACTAACCTTGCTTGCACCTCCAACTGCGGTGACGGATTTGTAAAGTGTGTGCAGATCGAGTTCTTGACCGCAAACAATCGGCGCAAATTTGAAGTCCGTTCTAAAACAACAACCATCGGTTAATCGGGAACTCGAACACGGTCGAAAAGCTGCCGAATCGATTGAGTTTGTGGACGGTTAGAGTCTACGCGGTCCCGCTGCTGACTCTCCTGCGGCTGGAGGCGGCTGGCAAACTCGACCCCGCTAACTTACCCGCGCTGCCGATGGAACTCGTGCAGTGAGTTGAGGAACTGCGAGGCCTCAGTGGCCTCCGGGTGGAGCTTCTCCATGCAAAAAACTTTGTCCGGATCTTCGCAGGAGAGCGAATCAAACGCTGTAACGCCAGCTAACAGTCAACAGTTCTGGTCAATGATGAACAAGCCTGGCCATCATCCTCCCATTCAACACTCAAGCTTGACACTCAACACGGCACGACCCGAGCTACAGCGTTCTCACTCGCGGCGCTCGCACATCACACTTCGGTGACGCTCAACTCGTCCAAATTCACAAATTCAGCTTGCCGTACGGTTTGCAGAGTGGCTCTCAAATGTTGTTTGGGTTGTTAGGCGATCATCGGGAGGTCTTTAGCGGCGCCGATTTCGGGCGGTGCTGTTGGCGGGCGCTCTGCTCGAGGCGAGGCGTTTGGCGGAGAAATTCAAATCCGCAGCGGAATCCGGAGATATTCAATCGGAATAATCCTGACGAGTGGAGGGAGAGATCAACCGCGTATCCAATGCACAGGATATCCCGCTACTACGCTGCGTGGGAATCCCGGCGATCGTAAACAGACGCGCTGAGTATGGCCGAGCTCGCCCAGCACTGCGTCGGCAGGAGGCCCCTGACTGAACGACGACGGGCGACTACTACGATGGCAGACGTTCGCTGCTTAGTTGCTTCCATGAGCAGCTAAAGTCGATCAGTAGTCGTAACCTGCGCTCTCGACGAGATTTAAACCAAAAATCTAAATTCCACCAGTATCGTCGCCCTTCCGACGTAGAGTTCTCCCGCGAGAGGTCTCGATCGGCTTCCGAACAGGACACTCCCAGGGAAAGTGGCGTGAGTAAGAGCGGATGCAATCGATATAGCTGCCTCGTGAATGCAACACATCCCACGAGCCCGTCGTGCTCGGATCCCCCGGGAACGATCGCCGTCTTGCATCGTGATGCTGCTTGTCAAACAGGATAGACTGACAGTGTCGAAGAGGATATGAGTCAAGGTCAATAACCTTATTTCAAGGTCATCGTTCTGTACCGGGCAGACCCGCAGCCGCACACACTCACACAGCAGCAGGAGCTGGGAGGCGGGCGGCAGACCGGCAGGGGAGAGAGCGCATTTTCGGGAAACGGAAGCTCAGACGGCTTCGGGACAACAACGTTTCAGAGCGCATTTCTACTGCTGTCACAATGCGCGAGGCCCTCGTGAATTCCTCGTAGATATTGTCCCCTCAGTCGAGATCGGAGTTCGTCGCGAATGGCTCGGCGACTATGCCCTCTCGTGGGGAATCGCTATTACAGACGACAGGACACTAATTGGAGTCGACAATAGCTGTCCTCGTCTCTGCTTCTTCCAGTAGCCTTAAATCAGGCTCCGATGGTCCTATCTGCTAGACACCCTTGCGCGACCCAGATGAGCACCGGATCGGTGAAAGGCTGTGGACACAGTGCCCCAAGAATGAATCCACGAGCTCGAAAGAAACCCTCCTCTCCTCCGAGTCTTATTCGAACGCGATGAATCAGCGGGGAGTCCAGACCGAAGGATGCTTATCGGGATCTATCACGAAAGGAAATATCGATTAACTCCGTCCCGAAACGAATGAGTTCCGACTGGTTCACGGAAAATATCCGCAGCGGCTCCGGATGGATCGCAAATCGCGAATCTCGAAGACGCAGATCGACCCTACAGGTATTAGACCGCAGCTGCACTCCGTAATTTCATTGAACGGAATCACCAGGATGAGCGGCAATGGCCCAGTCGACGCTCTCCCAAGCGAGTCTCATTGAGCAGACCCGATATGTACTCTAGGATCGGAGCTCATAAGCCCGCAGGAATTTACCGGCGGACCGAGTCGAAGCTCCCCTTGACTCACCGGATACTCGTGAGAACTCCGGGAGAGGTATCTATAGGGCAGTGGTTCCCAAACTTTTTCTTCCACGGAAGCCCTAGGGGTTCCGCAGGGGTTCCGCAGGTAGACTTAGGGGTTCTCCGCAATCCGCCGCGGAACCCAAGGATTCCGCGGCACCCCGTTTTGGAACCCCTGCTATAGGGTTCCACGTGAGGCGAGTCCGTCGAGTCGAGGCGCCGGACGCGCTGATCACCCAATAATCCCAACGGTCTGGTCCAAAGGCGAGAATCAATTTACTCGTGAGTCCTTATCGGTCAATTTCGCTGATTCATAAGAATAGGGCCGCCGACTGAGAAAACCGATGCTATTCTGCGCGCCTCTGTTTCAAGCGGATTGTCTGCTCGCCTTCCTAGGCCCACATTGGCTGGGAGCGGCGGCATCCACTCGGAAAGTAAACACAACCGATGTCAACATATTTTTCACTGAGGGGGTGAGTGAGGTGCGCGGAACACGAGAAAACGAGTAGGTCCTTCGAGAACGGTGACCTCTGACCATTCCGATCGACTGGATACAGCGGTTCCCAAACCTTGCTCATGAGGTCGAGAATCTAGACCTAGATTATGTCTCGTTTTCTTCGGCTCTTCGAGCCGTTGAGTAGAAATTGCGGTTCCTGGACGAAAAAACTCGCTGAGGGTCCTTCGCTGGAGGCTTTCATAGCGAACTCGAGCGTTCCTCGAGAGAACTATGACCCCACCGAAGTTCCGTACCTGATCGACGAAAGCGCACAACTGAAGAAAGTCTTCTTCGAGGTGAGAGTTCTCGCGAGAATTCGACTTCATTCCTATGATATCACTCCGTTCGACCTTCCGGAGGAGTATCGAAGAGTCCTCCGCTCCAGGCTTTTGTCTGGGTCCTGAACTTTTGTTGATGGGTCTCATTCTATTTCGGATTCAAATTCCGTGTTCCCGACTGCTGCATCTCTCCTTTTTCGTCAGGTCTACGGTTGTCAGATGAATGTCAACGACACCGAGATAGTCTGGTCCATCCTGAAGAAGAAGGGCTACGAGCGCGTCTTGAACCACAACGCCGCCAACGTGGTTCTAATCATGACGTGCTCGATTCGGGAGGGGGCCGAGCAGAAAATCTGGAGGAGACTCCAAGACCTTCGGAAACATAAGCAGCGACGTGATCTGCAGGTGGGAGTTCTCGGTTGCATGGCGGAGAGATTGAAAACTCAGCTGCTGGAAAAAGAGAAATCCGTAGACGTGGTTGCTGGTCCCGACAGCTACAGAGATCTACCGAGATTACTGGAAACTGCGTCAGGAGGCCAAGCAGGAGTCAATGTACAACTGTCCCTTGATGAAACTTACGCCGATGTGACCCCAGTCCGACTCGACGAGCGAAGAAAAACTGCGTTCGTCTCGATCATGCGCGGATGCAACAACATGTGCACGTACTGTATCGTGCCATTCACCAGAGGTCAGTGGATCAGGACTGAGATTCCGACAGCTGGATCTGTTCAATCTGAGCGAGATTACCTACCTTCCTAAGCTCATCATTTCGAAGACGGCGTCTGATTGAATAAGGGTCGTCCCGCTCCATGCGGCTCTAATCGCGCTCCACAATCTGTTTCCAGGTCGGGAGCGGTCTCGACCTATGAATTCGATTCTAGACGAAGTTAGGCATTTGTCATTGAATGGAGTCAAGGAAGTGACTTTACTCGGTCAAAATGTCAACAGTTACCGGGACATGTCTGAAGAGTCTCATCCTTTCATACGCTTCACAGGTGAGGCGGAGTGACTAGCTCTTCATCGCTACATGTCTTCTCCTAAATCTATCAGAACCCCCTACATACACGGAGCAAACGATAGATCGAGACCCGACCGTTTGACATATTGAATGCTGAAATCAATTCCAGATGTTGGGCTAGCCAAGGGCTTCAAGTCGAAATGCAAACTCCGTTCCGGGGGCTTAGGATTCGCGGATCTCCTGCATCAAGTCGCAGAAGTCGATCCTGAGATGCGCGTTCGCTTCACGTCCCCGCATCCGAAAGATTTCCCAGACGAGGTTAGAGGCTCTCCCGAATGTCACCGAACGTCAGGGCTCTGTTGAAATCTCCGACTGAGAAGGTCTACCCACCGAATTAATTCGGTCCAATATGAAGCCTCGATCTCTTCTTTCCCTCAGGTTCTGCAAGTCATTTCGTCGCATAAGAACATCTGCAATCACATACACCTGCCCGCACAGAGCGGAAGTACCCGCGTTTTGGATCTGATGGGCCGAGGCTATACCCGTGAAGATTATTTGACATTAGTGGATACGATATACAAGTTCATGCCCAACGTCTCGCTCACCTCCGACTTCATCACCGGTTTTTGTGGCGAAACCGAAGACGAACATCAAATGACCCTGAGTCTAGTGGAACAGGTGAACAGAACCCTCACGAAGGATATCCTTTGAGTGATTTCCGTTCCTCATTGCGCGATTATCTAAGACTCCTTGTGAATTTCCCCGAACCCAGGTCGGCTACACGTTCTGCTACGCATTCCCGTACAGTCTCCGAGAAAAAACGAGGGCCCATCGACGGCTCGAGGACGATGTTCCTCTTGAGGATAAGAAGAGACGAGCGATCGAAATTTTGGAAGTTTTCCGCCGGAAGGCGAAATTGAAGTTTGAGAAGTAGGTTTCCATGGAATTTCGATTTTCGTGACAGGGTACTCGGTAGGACTCAGGAAGCCAGAGGAAACTCCAGACTAATCCGGGTTCTGTCGGTCCTCGGAATTTGACGTTTTGTACGAATCATTCGCTGCAGGCAGATCGGTGATATCCAGACCGTGCTCGTTGAGGGTGAGAGCAAGAGATCGACCGAGGAACTCTTCGGTAGGAATGAAGGTAAGAGTCATGAGTGGGGTACTGCGAGCCTCCATCCCGGAAACTTGCTCCAGACGCCCATTGTGTCCGGATGAGACGTCGCAGAAAATGAAAAGGAGAGCATTCTTGTAGGGAACACCAAAGTTATCATCGCCAACGAAGTCGGAGGAGAGCGGATACATCCCGGAGAATACGTGAGCGTGCGAATAACGAACTGCAGCTCACAGACCATGATCGGTGAAGTATTGCGCAAAACGAGTCTACAATCATCGACTGATGAAGAGGAGAAGCGTCAGATGATCCTCTGATTTATCATTGAATGTGGCCTTTCGGACTCCCGTTTTGTTACCTTGCAACTCATGCAGTTCAACGAAGGAGGTGCTTTGTGAATAGAAAATAAAATCGATCCTCTCGAACAGAGATATGCATTTCATCGACTCGCCTTCCTCCTTCTCGCTTGGGGGGCTCCCCAGCGAGATAGGGTGCAGGGATTGGAGCCCCTGCGATTTTTTTCAAAAGCTCTCCAGCGACAAAGGCGAATTCACCGATGCTCGAATTTTCGAATGAGACCTCAAACTCTACAAACCGAAGGGAAATTATTTTATTCATTCTTGAGTTCGACCGGATGATCCCTGACTAATATTCCCCCCGGATATTCCCAGAGTATTGGGACTGAACTTATGGAAATTCGTGTTCCCTATTGGTCTGGACCTCAATCAAAAAAGTATGTATATGTATATTGCATTAGGTATCTTCTGATATACCTCCACCGTTCTCTCTAATTTCTTCAAATTACTATGTAGGATGAGTACGCTCTCCGACCGGATCGGAATCCGCCGGTCGAAATCTTCCGTACATGAGAAGGAGTCTCAGCTCAGAGAATTTTACATAAATGACTCGTGGTGAGAAGGTCAGACCGACAGATGCACAGCCGGCGTGCATCAGACAGATTCGATAATCAGGGATTCACCTCGCGCAAATCGTACCTGATCGAGTGTACAGATCTCGATAGAGATTCCGCTGGATCGCGATATCGAGGCGATATGAAGACGGCCTCGACTCCACCGTTCGCTGACCGGAGGCTCTCGCGTCATCTTCATCATCGGTTGTTTTTCACGAGGCTACACATTTGACCACTTCAAATATCACAACGTTCCAATGCGCACGATTCATTCGAGGCGCAGAATCGCTCGAGTTCCTCCACCCGATTTCTCTTCTTCACTGACGTGAATTCCCGCCGTGATTCGCAATCTAAGCGGTTGTCTCACAGTTGTTGTGTACACACGGGCCGAGCAACTTGTGTCTGCCATTTGGAATCGCTTCTCGAGATTGAACGCGCTATTCGCGATACTTGGAATAGGTTTGTCGAAGAGTTTCCAACTGTTTGTGAGCGACTCTGTCACCTTCGGTTTCGGCCTGGACAGCAACAGCGCGGTCGATCCACGATATCGCAGGGGCATAATTGGTTTCACCTGAGGATGAAAACGCGTGAGCCGATCGATTCGCGAATTCATTTCCCTAGGGCAAGAAGTCTCAGAATAGGTTCGGCGACTTTAGAAAAAACGATCGCTCACCAATGAATGTCTTTGCGATATACAGCATGTTCTCTTTCCAGTTTGGCTTCAGTCTCTCCGCTTCGAGGAGATGAGTTCGAGCTTCCAAGAGGGATGCTTGCGGAGGTGTCGCGTACAGAGTAGACGCTAGCTTCCGCTCGACCCACGACAACTGGGCAACCTTCGCGTAGAGGAAATCGAAAGGAAGAGCTCAATTGCCGGTGATAAGAACAACATAGAGATGTATATGAGAGAGAAACATTCCGCGCACCAAATCTTCTCGAGACACCAGTGCTGGATATCACTGTTCCCATGCGAAACTGCATCACTTCGCCATACTGACCTCGTAACACCATCTCCCCAGCATGTGGTGGAGCGTTGGATCCTGCGGCTTCAGTTTGATGGCACAGTCGACATGTTTTTTGAATTCGTAGCCGTTCTGGATCTTCTGCTGTGTGCCAACAAACTCCGAGAGCGAGCCCACCGCTATGGCGTACCATTTGTGACATTCCGGATCTTCGGGGGCGAGCTGAAGAGCTTCAGAAGCGTACCTTGAAGGAGAAGCGTTTTTTCTTCACACGGAATCGACGACAGTTCCGGAAAAAATAGACCCAAAAACTGCCTCGGTCATCGGCTCCTTCATCGGCCGTGAGCCACCGATAAATGAGCGTCGGATCGCGGCGGCAGGCTGGATCGAAAAAAATCGGCGCAGCTAATCCCATCAGTCATCTGAGCGGGAAATTCTTGAACTTACTTGTGAGCTTCGAAAGCTAGTTCCCGTTTACGGGCAATGTCGCCTGCACTTTGAACGACGATTCCCGCGAAATGCGCCGATTTGGCGAGCCTCCATAGATAGCCAGGATGTCGAACGTAATCGCCTTTTTTGATTTTCATTTGGACAAAGAGTTCTTGCTTGTCGAACTTCGCGTCGTCAAGTCTGCCGTCGATGACTTCGATCCATCTATCGCCGGTGAGTGATGATGATGTTAGAACTTCTTCATTATCGGCATCGAGACTGTTGTTGTCGTCGTCCGAGAAATCGAAGAACTCCTCGTCATCATCGTCACTCAAGACGCCGTTGACCAGCGTCGCTTCGGAAGCGGTCACGTAATTCGTGGCCGAGGAAGAAGACGCCGGACTGTCGACCGTAGGACGAGCTCTGGAACAGCAGGGGAAAGCTCGTGCGATTAGTCAATGGCCGCGATCCCGCGGGATCGTAACAGCGCGATCATTCGAACTGATTTCCACCAGAGTCCGATCAGAGCACTAGGGAGACAGACTCACCTCATCGACTGAGGAACTCTTCTGACCGTCCTCTTGATGAGCTTGTCCTTAGCGGCCGCCTCGAGAAGTTCTTCGCGTACGCGGAGATCCACAATCTCTCGCTTAAGGTTGTCGATAGTCCCCGCCAGATGACCGATTTCCCGAGACATCGTCTTGTTAAGTCGGTAGTACATGTAGATTCCCGAGATGCCAACGACAACCCCAGCGCCGAGTGCAGCCACCAATGACCCCCTATCCCGGAGGAGATGGTCCATGCTTTCCTGAGAGGGATTTCTCGTTTTAGTCGGTCGGAGGATAAGTCCCTCACTCGCTGGATCGATTAGACGATTAATCATCCGACGGAGGGAGGATAATTTTCTCCACAGTCGTCCGAGGTGTCCTAACAGTTCGTCAGAAACAGCTGGATCGCGGACGGCTCTCCTCGTCATGGGAGAAAGAGCAACCCAGCCGAAAGATCAAGCTGCTTCCCGAGGATAGGTTAACTGTCGGTCACCTGGACGAGGAAAAATCACGTAAATCATTCATTCTCGGAGTCACTGTCGAAACATTCGGACCCACGCAATACAACTGTCTGCAATGGATCGCATCCCTAGCGAGCCGATGGCCGGCAGAACCTCCTGGGCGCGTAGAGAATGATCTCCCGATCACGGCGAAAAATTCCGCGTCCAGGACGACTTCTGATTCTCTAATTGAGTTCGGACTCCGTATGTCCGCGGCTCAGCCGAAAATCTGCTCTTCGGCACGCCTAATAGCGTAGCCGGGAATTCAGGTGCTGTTGGGAAGAATTTTCGAGCTCTCGAGATACGCCGGAGAATGATTGACGAGTTTCAGCGTCTCGCTTCCGCACAGCTGCGATCACGTCACGAAGGTGCGTTCCGATTTGAAGATCGAGGTCTGCTCCGCCGCTCGGGTATATGAATGTGTATTTGTCTTTCCGAGCTAGACTTGAGGAAGTGGCTCGACAAGGAGGAAAACGATCATGAGAACAGCGATCTCCCCGACCACCACCGTTCAAGGCAAACAAGAATCGCGTGGGGCGAGTAGAAAAGAAATCAATCTATGGAAAGATGACTGCGGACCGGGAATCAGAGTCGCGTGTGCGGCACGCTCCTAGGTTACACCCTTTGACGCCATCATGAGTTTCCTCTGCGAGTAATTTCTCGAAATCTGTCACGAGCCCGAACATTCCGACTCAAGAGAATGGATTCCCTCGGATACGGCACCTCTCCGAGTGCGCGGAAGACATTCGCTGGGGAGCTTGTTTCCTGATGTAGTCGGGGAACCGAACGGATCGATAGTGACGTTACCGGTTGACCCCACGGAGTCGCGCGGTCAATTCTTCCGAGAGAACCATCCCCAGCGACGAGAGTGAACGCTCTGGCTATCCGACCGGATCGAGTCGGGTCGATCATCTAGTTTCCCGGCGTCGAAACTGTCGATAAGCCACGCGTCTCCCCGCACCGATGCAAAAGTGCAAGGCGGCGCGAGCATTGACTGTGTGCTCTAGGTTCTCGGCGAAGTTTTCAAACTCACCCTCACTGCGGAGCTACTGTTGCCGAGGAGAATGTAAACTCATTTTCCCGGGCACTGGACTGAGCTTCACAAAGTGTTCACATGAAGCGCTCCATCGGAAAGACTTCCTGTGTGGACGAAGGAGTAATTGATCGACGGTCGGATTCTACCGCCCGGCGGACCTGTCTCTGTCTCTGTGTCGCCTCTTCGATCGTCGCCGTCCGGCACCTCGCGTTTGGGGGCTGATGGCGACCGAGGGACCGGGATCCGCCGATTTTCTCCGGGCGCGCTTGATCTGATCTGGGGGTGCGCGGGGAGGCTCACAGCGGCGAAATCGAGTATTCCCCAACGCTTTTGGTCTGATAGGCGCTCTGCGTTTCGTCCAGACCGAGGGCCTGTGTGGAGAGAGTCGCTGATGCTGCGGCCGTCCATCCGACGACAGCATGGCGGCGAGCGGTAGAAAGCAACGCAAGAAACAGCTGACAATCCTCGCTGTCGCCGTCCCAAAAACCGAAATGGGGTGAGAAGGGGAAGGAAACTGACCCACAAACCCCGAACGGAGCGAGCAAGACGTTTGTCTACCACCGTGGCGGAATTCTTCCGTCTTCTGTTGTGCGTCATTTCTTCATCCGAGATCGGGAGCTACTTCCCTTGTTCTGTCCGACCTCCGACCGGTGCGTGGACTCTGTTCGCTGAGCTTCTACGATTGGCAAGGCGGTTCTTCTCTCGGAATTCGATGCTTGTTTTCTGAGGCCGTGAGTGACGCGTGTAAGGGGACCCAGCTGTTGGACTCGTCGATCGACACAGAATCGAGTATGCTTCCCGCCTTGAGTCGATGTATTTCCCAAGTGAACTTCACGGGTGTTCGAGGACTCGTTCGAATGTCACACTCGCTGACGCTCGCTAATGACAAACGACTGGCACAATGGAACAGAGCGATTTCGAACGCGGAGAAAATTGTGGGTGAGTAGGAAACCTCCGGACGAAGTTCCGGGCAAGATCACGACGAGCTGCCCCATCATGACCTCCGACGTCTCACCGTTTGGTCGATCGGCTTGGAGTTCTCTCTCAGAGTCAACGAGTTCCCAGGGTAATCATATCTGATCGTTTCGTCACCTTTTCCGATTCAAGGTCTGCCGAGTTCGAATTTCACCATGAAACTCCTGATGAGCGACAGCGGAGTCGGCGCCGGATCGCACATCAGGAAACTGTTGAACACGACCCATCCTGTGATCAAGACGATAAAGTGAGTCAGCCGGCCGGGAGGGTCGATACGTCTGAGCATGGAAACGAATTCTGGGAAGACGCAGCGGTCTTCGGGATTAGAGTGTTATTTTGACTTAATCGACGGATCGGGTTCTCTTTCCCAGGAAGCTCATCTACAACGGAAGAAACAATCTTCAAACGAGAGGGTTGGTGATTTTACTGCTGTCTCGATGCGCCGGCCACATCGAAGGGAGCCCTCAGATGCTCTTGGGTGAATGGGAAGAGGCCACGGTGGACGGTATTACGGAGCGTCAGAAAAATCTTTCGGAAATCGTTGAGATGGTCTACACATCGCATCTTATTCACCGGTGAGGACGGGCTCTCAAACATCTGCTCGAGATGATGAGACCTGAATTGTTCGACCTACATGAGCATTCCAAGATCACTCGATTCCTGATCGATCAAGAGCAGATTCATCGGTTCCAGAGACGTCCTCAACTTGTCTAGAGAGCTCATCACGGATGAGTCTCTATTGAACGATCTTCAGTACGGCAATAAGATCGCGATCCTGGTCGGAGACATACTCATCGCAAACGCTTCGAAAAAAACTTCCGAGCTCAACAACTGCAAAGTGAGCGAGCCGCTAGCTTTGATGAACAATCTTCGATCTATGAGCCGCCAGTCATACTTTCAACTTAGGTGCTACGATAGATATATTATATTCACACTCTCTCCCCATCCACCGGTTCAATTTCCTTGGAGAGAGGTAATCTCCGATTAATGTTGAAAGAATTATTGCTCCTGTAGGTTCTGGAGCTTATCGCGAGCGCGATCGGAAATTTCATGAAAAGTGAGTTTGTGGTGAGACACGACACGTTCGGGAAACCTTTCCCTGCGGCCTCGATGACAAGCTCCCATTGGGAGGACAGGATTGTTCTGAATTCCGGTACGTAAAATTTGACTAGATCGTCACAATCGACATAGATCCCTTCCGAGTCGCTCCGGTGACTGAAGGAAAACTTTCATCCTGTTCCAGGAGCGTTGTTATCCAGTGCTTGCCAATCAACGGTCTTGATGGCTGGACACGGGGACAGTGCTCAGCAGAAAGCAAATGAGTTCGGTAAATGTCTCGGGCTGGTTTGGCAGCTACACGAGGAACTCCAACCGTTCTCTAATTTAATCTATCAAGCTCCAGGTTAGTCTGCTGATGGTGCATTGTTGAGGTTCTCTCTCGCGAGTTGAACTGACGCGAGGGCGGCACTCCGATTTTGTACAGTATCACTTCTCAACGCATTTGACGATCTCGTATTCAGGCGCGCCGTTCGATCTGACTTCATTGCCCTGCGTTCTCTTCCTGGAACGGAATCCCCACCTTGTCCAGTCGCTGGAAACCTCGCTGGAAAACATCAACCATATCGATTACTCTGACCTCTACACGCAGATTCTGGCGTCAGGTTGCGTTGAGGAGGCGAACCTGCGACTGAACTCTTACGTGCATGAGTGCCTCGCCAACCTCGACACGTTCGATTCGTGCTACAAGGCCAAGCAAGCGCTAACCGACATAATCGAGGCCATGAAACACGTCTGACACGCCAACGAGTCGGTATGAGAAATTAGAGTTGAGGGAATTCTCCCCGGATAAGAGGCACAAATAGACTACACGCTAAACTTGTATACTTGAAGGCCTATATACATGATCTGAGATTAAGCGTCCAGAAAATCCCCGTTTCGTCCTTGTGTGGTTCATATTTTGTGAGAATGCCGCGCGAAAGTCGGTGACTCCGTTCTGGGAACGAATGTTCCAAGAAGGAGTGCTGCTCCTACGAAGTCGGTCTATGGACGAATGACTCTACAGGGTCAATGACGAAGCACACGGATTAGAATTTAGAATAATTATACAAATCGCTAGATACATCCTGCGGCTCAGAGAATTTCAATGGATGGATATACACACATCGTCCTTAATTTATTGTCTGTTATCATCTCGCCTGTTCATTGTTGATAATAAACACTATTCGTCGAAGTCTTTGTTTTCGGGAGACCCTTGTGGATTCACGCCATTTGCTTGCTCAAACAAACGAGAACCATTGGGGCAAACCTCGTAGGGTACGCTTGCTCGCTCATAAGTAGACAGAAATATGACGCTACGGGCTTCGGGATCGTCCAAGCTCTTGTGAGAGGGCAGCGTTCAGCCGAAAACTAAAGCCCTAACTTCCCTGTAGCCAGAGAATCGAAAGCCGACCGCGGAGGAAGCTCCTTTCAGAACTGCGGAGAAAAAGCAGAAGTTTGATTCCGCAGCAACTAGGAATCTGCAATCGTATTGTCCGAATTTATCCGATCACGGGGCCGCCAACGAAGCGATTCCGGCAGGACTCACCTTTTTGAGGAACTCTTCGGCGCAGATTCGAGCGCGCGCGTTGAGAGCAAGTTTCATCTCGGAAATTTCTTTGTCGATTTCCTCCATGAAGTAGATGACGAAATCGACGAGCTGGAAAACTTTGGAAACTGTAGGGCGATTCCAAAAGGGGAAATCCCGAAACTCTGGGACTCCAAGGTATGAGTCCGTGGGGATGACTTTTTTAGCTTGCGAACTCACCTTGTGTTTGAACATCGCTTCCGCGTGAAAATTGGTGATCAGGAATGAAATGTCGTATCCTTCGATCGGTTTCCGTCTCAAAATGATGAAATTCTCAGCTCTCATCATCATGAATCGCATGAATTTGTGGCACAAAATTTTCTCTATTTCATCGGCTTGTTTCACAGCGATGGACACTCTGGAAATGCATCTCTGAGTCTGTGGGCTGGCCGACGAGAACACACAATGTTTCTAGAAAGCTCCAGAGGAGAGTCTCGAGACCCAGAGATGAAAGTTCGCAAACCTTATGGAGTTGACGCTTCCTTCGACCAGAACGCGTTCCTTCTCGTTTCGAGATATCACCACAGGTCTCAACAAAAGTTCCTTGTTCCCTCGTATTTCCACTTCAGGTTTGTTGTGCCGCTCGATGACCTGCCAATATCGGAGGGGGGGGGGGGAAGCTTAGAACCGGGCGCTCGCTAGGATCGTCCTTCATCTTACCTCGCGTATTTCTGCGAGAAGACTCGAACGGGAGGTCTCCCGGTCAACCGCAAATACTCGAGATCGCCATATGACGGGTCTTTCTACTTCGGGCTCACCTGAGAATTGAAGTTCTCTAAACACATTGCTGCGTTCAATGTCTGCCGCACAGCGTTCAAATAAGGTTTGAGCGTGGCCGCCTGGAATAGAGTTTCGGAAATGAGTCAAGGGGTGAGCGTGACAGCGACTCATGCTTCGTGCTCCGGGAGGAAGACCCCACCATCGTTCGATAGGGAGTAAGTTATCCCTTGGTAGCCGCCGTGCCTACGGTTTCTGATATATCTGTGATGCGGTAGATTGAGTTGTTCACCAAATATAGCGTTTTCACACATGATTGACTCAGATCTGTCATGTGGGGAAGTCGTCCGTGCACGAACACTTTTGGTTCCCCGCGTACTGCATGAAGCTCTCCGGCAATGGTAAGCAATCGTGAGAACCTACCATTACTCCTGTGGGTTATTGTCTCCGCGAAACGGTGTCTCAGCTAATTTTTCGGTGTTCGATTCACGGCACAGCACTGAATAGCTCTCACTACACAGCAGCTCCCCCTCTCCCAGGGATGATATGGGACTGCTCCTCAGTCAGTCAGACGAAACAATGATTCCATGATCTTTGACTGCCGCTTCCGTCAGCGGGGACTTCGGTAGATGATATTCCACTCGAAGTTTGCCGTGGGACCCTGACTTCAGAGATTTTTCAAGAAGGAGCCGGGCACATGCTCATGCAAGCTCGTCGATATCTGGAGAATAAGAAAGTCTCCGGTTTGATAAATCAGAGAAGCACATCCCTACTAGGAATCTGCGCTCGAGACATCATGCGAAGCCTCATTGGACGGTGGTAGGGGCAGCGTACCGATTATGGCCCCCAGACTAATTATGGCCCCTTGACCAATTATGGCCCTAAGGCTATAGCGTGGGGGCCAGGGGGGGGGACCCCCGGCTACGAATCCCCATTGGAGTTGGGGAAGATGGCAAGCTAGTAATCCGATTCAATCGGTGACCTCGAAAACCTGAAACGTCTCATTGAATAAGAATGATGAATAATAATTAATAATAGTACATACTTCATCGAGAATCAATACGGCGCTCTGTCAGACTCCATGACAGGGCGCCTGAATTGTAAAGGTGCGAGGATTCCATCTCGGAAACTCTGGCGTCCGCTCCAACAACGTAATCTTAGGGTTGCTGAGGCTCCTTGCTTGCTCTCGTCGATTGCAAACCTCATATCCCACGTCCGTATATCTCGGAATGAGAGTTCCAGAGCTACTTCTGTAGATTGGGGTTTCGGATTCAGTCCTCTTCATCGTCGTGAGCAGCTGTACATGAATCAAGTTCGGTACCTAAGCCCGGATGACCCCGGAATCATTCGTTCCTTGTAAGGATCCATCGGAAAATCTGAAAGCACTGCGGATCATGTATGTGTTGGGTATTTTACGGAGTGTGAGGAACTTGCTCGGTTTCGACGATTCCTCGACTCGACGCACACCAATCGGGGGGATATGGAATCACTGAATGATCTCTGATTCACGCTGATCTGGCGCGCAAGGAGGACGAACCTTCCTGTTTTAAAGGAGCCCTTTGAAAATACAGTTGGAGAACCTGCAGTCCAGCGACGTACATAAATGTATTCGGTGGTGACGCCGAGCCCTCGAGGCGTCCCCCGGAAGCTTCGTAAAATTGGATCGGATTCCCGAGGAGCATCGTTGATGCTTATCTACAGAGAAACTCCCCAGGATCCCGGGAACACCGCTACGGAATGTTTGGGCGAATTCGTCCTGGAGGCAGCTTATGGATAGCGAACAGTTCATACTCACGATACAGTAAGAACAAATTCAGATCATTCTCAAGCTTGCGATGAAGTGTTGACAAGGAACTTCACCCATGTTTTCATTCTAAATCTTAAGATAAAGCTGGGAATTCGGAGGTGACGATCACCTCGGGAAAGTATCTCCCTCATCGCTATTAAAATGCGGCTAACATTAATGGATTGAAGTGTATGCTAGAGCCTCAATCGCAGACCGATTTCAGATCCAAGGTTCGCGCGGGCGGAAACTTCCGTCGAACGTTTTCGGTGGCGTTTTCATTAGTTAGAAGCCTGGGGCCCTTCGATGCACTCTTTCAAGCGCATTCTTTGATCGCTGCGTCGATGTCGTTCATGTGCTCCTTGAGCCGGTTCCACTGGTCCGCACTGAGAGCGATGCCTTTCTTGCCTGGGCGTAACTCGCCGCTGTTTTTGTCCTCGTAGAATTCGCGAATGTTGACCAGAACTCGACCTGGAAATAGAATCGAGATGAATAGAGACGCGAACTGTCCGTTTCGGCAAACAGATCAAATCTTATAGAGCGCATATAAAGTACGGGTCGGAGGGAATGAAGCTGATTCTGAGGGAAAATCCCGCTTCGGAAGGGATGAAGCGATTTGCACATGATCTGACCTTTGAATTCCTTGACGCTGACGTTCCGCATTTTAGAAAGCTCGAAAACATATTCGCCTGCCTCGTTTTTCTTAGGCTTGCCCTCCTCATCGGTCTTCTGCTTTTTCGCTGCGTTCGCGGGTGGATTACGGTCATCCGGACCCGAATCAGAGTCCGATTCCGAAACGGCAGCTTTTCGGCTCTTCTTCCCAGCCATGTCAACACTGAGGAGAAACGGGAATTCGTGACGTGTTCAATCCGGCTCTGAGGGCTGGATATCGGAGGAATACCGGACATGGGAATTGAGCCCGAAAATGAATTGACATGGGACTCGGAGCCATGACAAGGTACGTTAGCAATCTCGGGTTGAAGAACCTCACTGAAATCTCATAGGCGATCGAATGACGCTGATAAAAACTCTCCCAAAGCCCACTTCGTCGGTCTCTCCTGAAGGTTCGAGGCATTCCGTGGGGGCTTCCTTGGTCGACCCCAACCCGAGATCTCGATTGAATCAACTCCTTAGTCGGAGATTTAACCTGCTGACGATTGAAATTGAGCTACCAAGTCTCACCTAATTCTCGGGGCCTGCTAGAACACGAACGCACCGCTCGATACTTGTTTGTGAGAGAAATTCGCGTCGCACTATTCTGTCTCTGCGCGCGCGGCGATTCTTCAGCGGATGTATGGGTAGGTGGTTGTTGTTAGCGGGCCGGCAGCGCGGTCAAAAACGAACACCTGAAATGAATGCATTCGGTCTCTCAAACTCAGCGCGGTGCGGGGCAAAACTGACCGTGTCGCAAAGGGACATCCGGGATGGAGGCAGAACCTGAGCCACATTTCGTGGAAATCGATGCTATGATTATCGACTGCAAATTCTGTAACCAGTTTAAAGCACGCTGACCCTCGCCGAGTCTGAGTCTTGAGTCTGAAAAAGCCGTCTCTGGACTGTGGAGTCAAATACAGGGCCATCGACGAAGAGTCTCCGCTGTAGAAACAGAGACTCGACGGAGAGACAGTGACCGCTCGATGCAGATTTGAAATCAGAAGCCGACTCTGGAATCGGATCGGTTCAATTCGTCCATGGCGACGCACCGGCCGGCCGAGCCTTTCATAACACTTCGTGGACGTCAATTCAGCGTCTCGGACGAGAGGAAAGTCGTCAGGTCGCGTTGCCTTCGACTAATTTCGGGATTGCGCTCTCCCGATCAGGTTGGCTACGGGAAACAGAAAAAACAGATTAGCTGTCAATGAGCCAGGTCTCGAGAGAATTCGGATCTGAAATTCAAGTCTCTCATTGGATATTTGGTCCTCTTTTCAGGAAACCGGGTGGCTCCCTAAACGAGTAGAATCAGGAAATACAGGGAGGTAGTTTCATTGACGGAGCCGTGCCCATGAGCCTGGGCGCTCTCCGTCGTCGCGTTGGCGAGGTCACCCCTTTAAGGTCAACCCGCTGCGTGCTGCGTCTGTCGTTTCCTCCTGGATGTCTAGAGTTTGCTTGAGTTTTTTGGGAGCATCCGAGACGCGATCTCGATCCAGACAGCACTCACCACCACTACCGCTTGATTCACTCCCCGAATCCTCAACCTCCGGTATGTCGGGATCCTAGCTCGTTCCTCCGCATTTCGGAGTTCCTGCGAGATACCTGAATTTTCTGCGACTCAGTCAAATTCCGCGGCCATCGCGCAAAACCGAACTCAGATTAAATGTTCGAGCGGGTGACAGCCCCCGCCCCTCCCTCGTTGAATCTCTCGGAGCTTGCTGAATGTGGAGGAGGTCAGAAAGTGCCTGAAGTTCATGCAGTGACGTGTTCTTCTTACGTACCCCCACATCCCTGCATTTCGTCCTTCCGAAGGAACAACAGCTGCCGCCGGCACCGGTGCGGCGCGGATCGACACCGCGCGGTCTGCGCGCAGGAGCATCAGCAAGTGCGGTCGGGGAGCGACCCAGACCTTGGCTTCGGAGTTTGAGGACCACGATTCACCTTGAAAGCTTCCTAGTTTTTCTTCCTGCATTCTTCTGGCTCCGAACACAAGCCTCAACCCTTTGAGGATATCCTCGAAGTAGGACTTTTTTGTACGGAGGAGTGCATTCGCGCCCGTCCTTGGCCTTCAGTCCCGGAACCTCTGGGTCAGACTCAGATACCAGAAGGTCGAGGTTTTTTGCTGCAAGTCGGAAGTGACCGATCCACTGAAGAAAGGAAGCAAGATCCACAAGGTTGATTCGGATGCAAACTAAGAGACGGAGAGCTACCAGAGACCGGCACCCAAGCGCTCGGAGCAGGAATCGAAATCGTAAGGGGCTCAACAACGTTGAGACGGAGTCCGATCGCAGCGGAGCCCAAATCTGCAACAGCAGGTACGAGAGCTCAAGCCACCTATGATGAGCGGCGTCTATTATCGGTGGATTCACCGTCTAATCGAAACGAAGTCATACTGAGTGAGCAGGTGATCTCGGAGAAAACTAGATAATCGGAGCTTCGGATTCAATTCGCCCATGAGCTACACAAGTTTATACAACGATGATGGATTGCATTCAGAAAGCTCTGATCTGTTTAGAGCGGGCAGCATAGATTCCGCACGTTTGCACGCGATGGTATTTATGTACATGCGAGATGCCATCTGAAACGTCCGGATCGGCACTGTTCTCATCCGCTGGGGGCGAAGTGATTTTGGTCTGGGTTCGATTCCAGCGAAGAAATCGAAAATGAAAACTCCGTGTGAAGGAAAGCTCGACGACTTCACGGCTCACGGTTTGAAAAAGAGTTTCCGGAGCATCATCAAATACACCCGGTGAGTTCTTGATTCCTTCCGAACCTTCTCAATCACATCGTCTTTCGGATCGATGTTTTCCTCGCCGAACAGTGGCCCGTAGACCTGAATATAATGGAGACATCCCCATGCTTTTGGATAGACGCTTCTGGGAGCGCACCAAGAAAAAACTATGCAGAGACGCCGCTTACGAGAGAGTGCATCGCAGCTCCAAGGACTCCAGGAACGACTGTTCCACTCCTGAAACGGGATCTTTCAAAATTCGAAAACCGCAGCAGCTGAGGACGCCGCGATTCCCCGCACCGACCGACACTATTCGCGAGATGCAGAAGATCCGACGGATTTGTCTCCGGTGAATTTGGCCGTGCGTCGAGACTCGTACATTTTGTTTTTTTGTTTCCGATCGGAATAGTGTTTATATTTGTTCATGATTTTCTGGTTCACGGACCCGATCCTAGTCGAGTTTGTTCGCCGCGGACAGCTTTTGATGAAATTGATTGAATTGTTCGATACATCCGAATTTTTGTTTCAAATTCAAAGAAAGTCTGGAATTGGAGGGCTCTGTCGAGGAGGTCTCTAGTCAAGGAGGGGGAACTCCTTCGTCACATCTGAGGAATTCTTGTCGGCCTGGAGTCCGAAATCCCTCACATTTGTGAAGGGAGCAGAGCTATCCGACGAAGCCCAGAATCATTTTCACCTCGCCTTCGCTCCAAAAGCCCAGCTCCGGCGTTTCCTGAAGCGTTTAGAAGTTTCCTGCCTTGATTCGGAAACTTAGTTTGTCTCTCAGTTGTCCGTAGTTTCACACATGCGTAAAATTAACTCATGGCGGCGTATCAGCGTACGATGATAAGACTTACAGGTGCGGCCGGATCTAGAAGTACGGCCGACTGCATCTCTCGGTCGAGGCTTGGACCGTGGCTGTGGCTCGTAGCTACGAGAGCACGTGCACCGGAAGGACCTGAAACCAACGAGTTGAAACACCTACAGAAGACAAGCCGAGAGAAAGTAGCACAGCTCTACAATCCGCCCACATTTTCATGATTGATGGCGAGAAACCGGAAAAACAAACTTACGCAACGAGCAATTATCTCGAGGATCAAGCGACTCGTGGAGGAATTCTGTCCCGAGCTATGCGCGCTTGTCACCGAAGCGGGAATCCTAACCCCGCTTTCGTTGATTCGATATTGCTCGCAGATCCCGTCAATAATCCCGTCTATTTCGCATCTTCTCCCATGATCCTCGTGAAGTTACCGGTAGCCGAGCTCCGATCGGCGAAGACTGATCTTCTGAAAACGTAGAGGAAGCCTCCGGCGCCGACCGGTAGCGTTTTCGGGAGTGATCGCCTGTTCTGTCGCGAATAATTTCCTCGTCTGGGCGGTCTTGTATGTAGTTCGAACGTCTCCTTCACTTACGTGAACGTAGTCGCTCGCTTGTGCCGTCGTGGTCATCATCGTCATCGCCGTTGTTTTTGGTGAGGTCGGGCCGAACTCGGCCCTTCTGAGCAGCAGCCAGTCAGTCAGTCAGTCGGCCACCTGTCGTTGAACACACCCAGACTCCGGAGACAAAATCGCTTCACTTTAAGCATCGTTCTCGGACCCGTTCTCAACCAGGTGCCGAATAGTGCCGACCCGATTACCTGTCGATTTGAGGCTACCTTATAATAGAATCCGTCGATGACGACGAGGAGCACTGCGACTCGGTGTGCGAGTTCTCCACAGTTTTTTTTCGGCCCTGCGAGGGGTTAAAAGTCGCCATAATCGCTGTTCGGTGACCGGAGGAAGGTTCGCGCGGCCTGATAATCGGGAGGTAACGTCTCAATGTGAGCATGCTTCGGACTCATTCTTTTGGTCATTAGAGAACTTTGAGGCAACAGAACCTAGACCCAGGCGCCCGATTGCTACCTTCGTATTCGTCGGAAATTGCGGGAAATCCTCCGCTCGGTCCGCATAGAGAGAGAATCCATACCAGCACAGAGAGACGCCATCACGAGGTAGGTTCAGTTCTGGAAGCGCGATCTCTCTCTCTCTCCGAAGGCCACCTCGAGCTCACTTCCCGGAGTCTGAGCTCCGACACTATAGTTCGTTGACGGCAGTCGGATCGAAAAAGAGAATATGCGAGCTCGACGTAGCCTGCCTCCGGAGGAATCTTCCGTATTCTCGGCGGGTCTTTTCAAAAGCGGATTCTGAATGATTCTGTGGAATTATTCATGATCTCAAACACCATGGGGTTTGTCCCTTCGTTCATATTCCGCTGCCATTATCCACCTTATGGCATCGAAGGGTGGCGGCGACTCGATATTCTCGGCAAGGGACCGCTAGGCGACTGACATACGGAGCTCGTGTGGTTAACAGTAGTTGCTTTAATGGTGCTCAAGCGACCGGGTACTTGGCTCGTGTGGACCGATAATCGGGAGGTAACATCTCAATGTGCGCGCTCATTGAAGATCACTCATTTGGCAATTAGACTCCGAAATTACCGCTAGCGCCAGCAGGACTAATTACGGCTCAAGTTCGTCGAAGGTCTCGGCTTGCGCTCCACGTTCTCCGTCAATTCTCCACTGTCGAGATCAAGGGAGAATGGCTACCGGACGGCTGGTCTTTCATCGACCTTCCGCCGAGTCTACGAAGCGTTCCCGGATGTGATTCTTCCTCGGAACGGGGCGAAGAATTGATTCACATGTCATCGATCGCATGATCACGGAAATCATCATCTGATCCTCAGACCACTCCCCGCGATCGTAACCGACCGAATCCGGCTCCTGGGCATTGTCCCGGCGGGAAGCACGGGAATAGCGCCCGGGAGATTTCTGGCGTCAAACAGGGGGACCGTAGGCCGCCCGAGGATTACCTCTCACTCAGGTATATTCATTTCACGATTCAAGCTCCCCTGAGGGAACGAAAACGTGAAGACTCTTCGAAGTCAACGGAAATTAATCTCATTCATGAGTCATGACGCATCCTCGAGCATGAGTTCCTGATCTTCCAGCACAGGTGGTATACCCTGCGCCAACGATAATAAGCATCTCGACTCGGAATACTCATCCGTCGGATCGATGAGAATATTTTCATTGATGACAACATTCTGGAGCGAGAAACTCCCGTTTTCATTTTCACAACCACCGTTTCATCAAACGCAGATAATCTCGCTTCAGCACCTGGTCAAGTCCTCCCTTCTTTTTTCGACCGTGTAGAACGAAACGACCGAACTTCTTATCGGGCGAGGTGATCCGAGGAACAATGCTTTGCCATAACCGTACGATTCCATCTTACCTCATTTCTCGATCCTTCCACTCGCAGGTTCTGCTCGCAGGCAGTCGATTCGAACCGTGTTCTTCATTTTCGGGAAAGCCGTCCGGCGCCAGATGTTCCAACGCTACGGAAATATCGTGAATACAATATCGTACAAGGAATATTTCCAATATATAGTAAAATCGAGACATTTGAATATTCGAGCATAGACCTGACGGATTTCAAGTTTTCGAGACGCATCATGTCCGCACTGTGAGCAGCAGCCGCATCAGTTCAACGAGATCCCGACACGAGCCGAAAGCGTCTTAATTCGCCAGCTTCTTGTTCTAGTCTACTAGCCTTCAGTATTCGACTATTCGAGCCTCGAAATCGTCGAATTATCGCTTCGGACGAGCTCGAACTCTAATATTGAGTAATCGACCAACTTCGAATTAGCCAATCGGCACAAGCTGCCAGCGTTACGTCTAACGAGGAAATTGATTTTCCTACTCCTTGAAGTAAGGGGATTTCAACACCGGTTACTTTGGGGGCATCGTTGAAGATTCGCCCATATGACCGAGCGATCCCGTCCGTCTGTTCGTCCGACCGACCGTCAGCCAGTCCAACGGCGAGAAAGTTCCCGTGGACGACAACAGCTTGAAGACGCTGCCCTTGAGCCCGTTGAGGTCCAAACCTAAGTTTTTTTCTCTACGCGTGCCGACAGCTTTCGGCCGCCAAATGCCGCACACAGCGGCAGCAGCGAGAGAGCAAGAGTCTAAGATCGATTAATCCACAGAATCAAATTATCGAGCCGTTTGAAGACGAAATTGAGAAGCGAACAAGGGAGAAAACAGAAACGCAACACAACAACAAGATCTACGTCAACGACTGCGGAATGGGCGCAACGAACAGATGCACAACCTATTCCCCGCTCGTTGGTCGATATCCGAAGTGAATAGATTCGATTATTCGGAAATATTGTGGAAATTCGATAATGATCGAAGCAGCTCTGTGAGGAATAAGAAGGGAAGGGGGAATGGGCAAACGAGTGAATCGGGACGTAAGTCGGATATGCATGAAAATTCTGATCGACTTCCTGTGATCGGCCGATGATGCGCGAAGAGCACCGAATTAATTTCCTTGAGGTCGTGATCGCCTTTCGAAAGCGAACAAACCGTCTGTTGCTCGTCGTTGTTGTTCTTCTCCGTAGGCGATCGCTCGGATTCCGAGCGGTCCCGATTCAGTTCCAAGGTAAACGCTGGCGAGGCTAAAAGGCGGGTTCCGTTCTCACCGTGGTCAGCGTGGCGTTCAGACAGACAAAGTTCCGTTCCCATACCGGCGTCCGATCCACCGACGAACGGACTCACTCGCCCGATCGACGACGACAACAACAGACGAATGGGCAGACCGGCCGGCGAACAGGCATGCGTTGAGACTAACGGGGTTCAAAAAAACGTCTCGTTCGAGTCGTCGCCGCAGCCCGAGACGTCGTCGCTGCTGTTGACAGAATGGAAGCGCGCTTCAATGATAGTAACTCCAGGGCGCGGCTACAGGAACTAGAGCGGACTGGTGTTGTTCGCTTTCGATGAGAGAGCGAACGAGAGAGTTAGTGAATGAGAATCAGAGAAAAAAACGTCATCGCCAACGATCACGGGACCGTCGTCGCTTCCGACCGGAGCCTAGGTCGGGCGATGATCGGAGCTCCGATCCAGACGCCCCGAAGTGGATGCGAAGCAGACTCAACGAAGACAAACCCCTGGCTCGCTCGGCATACACATCAAGTACGATCGACCGTTTCGGGTTCGGATCGGGTGCGGGCATCTTCTCGGGAGTGGAAAATCAAGGTGGCGCATCGAGACCTCTGCGGAAACAATTCGACGGCTCGGCGAGAATAGAATTATTGAGCTGCTTACATGAGTATCTGATTTTTCTCACCAGCTGAGCGAGTGCCCCCGGGTCGAGCAAGGCTACCATTAACAAATCGAACGATATGTTCTCACGCTGGTCGTGTAAACAGAAAGTGCCTCCACGAGAATGAAGGCACTGCTCATGTCATGGGAAGGCACCTGTCATACGAGTCGCGGTCAGATTTGTTGACAACGTTGACGACGACGACGACTTGTTCTCATCATCAGAATTTCTCCATTTAAAGAGCAGCTAAAGACGACGTGAAAGAGTCCAGAAGCGCCGTATCTATCCCGTAGATTCGGATGACAGCTTGTAACACTTGTCGGGTTCAATGAGCAGATGGCCGTCGCTCGAAGCCGAATATCGCCCTGAGGCTTTGATCTAAATATCGTAATGGAACGGAGGGAACGTTCCGTCGGACGCTCTCCCTCGGAATCATTCAATGAGGAACTTCCCCTGTCGAGTCATTTCCCTGGCCTAGTCCACGGATGTTCGTGCGGCTCTTCGGGGCTTTTCCGTATCCCCTTTATCTATGACTCGCCCTGGTTCTGAGGGTTTTTCTATCCCAAATGATCGCGATGTCTCCTTTTCTCACCGATTCTCCGGTGAAAGAGTCTCTTTCCTGGTCTTTGTTGCTCTGTGAGATCCAACAGCACATCGGCAACCTGTTCGAGTCTGGAGCTCCATGAGCGTGCAGCGGATCGGTGCGCCCTCCGCTCTCGATCGCCCGGCAACCACTTCGAGCAAAAAAGCTCGACCGACAAAGCCAGGGCCTATCGTGGACCACGCAAGACGCAAAGCTCGAGGAATTCTGATCGATCATCCACGGAAGATATCCGTGAGCGTGATGGGCAATCGGAGGCTATCACTCGTTTCTCTTGACTCTACAGAGTACGACGGGAAGCCTGCGTTTTCGACGGAAAATGAGGAGTGATTTCGCAAAGTCTGACGACGAAAATTCTGCCCTTCTGGCTGACGCGTTTCCCCCGCGAGCATTTCGCGGGTTCCTTTCTGAAGCTCCATCAGAGACCACGGCCATCACACCCCCCACGAAACCCACGACCACCTGTTTGTGTGAATGGGAGTCTGTACTCTAAATTCTCTCTTTCACTAGCCAAGGTTCAGCTGGTGCTCTTACATCCCTGGTCCTTGTCCTCCCGATAACCTCTGGATCACCTCTGACCGAGTTCTTCGAGGACCTCTGGAGGGAGACGGCTCTCCCGATCAGGGAAAATCATCGACTAGGATCCCCCGAATTCTAAGCTGCGACGCGCAGCCTGTATCGAGCTGATCATCGAGCCGTTTTCCTATTCCGATTCCTTCGAGTCGATCTGCAAGAGCGATCGAAGAACCGCCGAAGAAAGCAGCTGCCTTCCGGAGATCACGACACTGAGAGAGACCAGATGACCATATGTCCCGGAAGCTCACGGGGGCGTCTGCGAGACCGATTGGGGCGACCCAAGACGATCCCGAGTCTTTGAGTCTCTGTCTTCCCATATTCACTGGTCACCACCAAGTAAATCGAGAACGATGATCATGTAGGTCGAGTGGTGGCGGAACCGAAATAACTTTATTTCTTGCTCCCAACTGGAGTCCAATCGTTGTCATCGCGTCAAAGGGAATCACGCTGCGCTCATAAGAACATTTTTCTCTCCTTACCTGCGAGCTCGCGAATTCCGTCCCGAGTCGATCCTCAACGGATCAAGGGGGTTTTGGGTCCATAGATAAACGATTGTCCGTCCCGGGAAATATAGTACCAGGTTGGACCGGTCGTTGCAGAACCGGCCTGAACCCTGACCCTGGCCCGACTTGGATTGGCTTTCTCCTTGCTCGAATCAATTGACGCCTATGCCAAAACGTGTAATTTCGACCAGTGTTCATTCCGATGGCTTTAGAAAGAGGAAAAAACTCATTGATAGCGGTGGCAGAACAGAAATTGTCCAATTTCGCTTCTCGCCAAGAATTTCGGCCTAATCACGGGTTTGTGTCGCTTCCTCGAAGCAGTCGCGTTCTGTAGATAAGGGTCATCAATGATTCAGAAAGCGAGCTAGTTGACTGAGCAAGATCCAGCGAGCAGGCAGGCAGGCAGGCAGAGAACATCCAAGCAGGCAGGCAGGCACCTGTAGCTGAGTTAATTGAGTATGGGGGAATGTGAGATATGGGCTCGAGTTTCCTCGAAACTTTGGCCGTCAGGAGTGTGTGTCCACTGTCGTCGATGAGTCGGATGACCCCGCGACCCATGAGGAATCCCGTTGTCGTCATCGACGCTTTTTTCGTTTGCTCCTCCGGCATTCACCGGTAGAGCACTCACTGATTATGTTACGGCAAGTATGCAAGAACTCTTCGACGCTCGCTGGGTGAACAAGATCGGAATGTGGGTGGAGATCGACGAGGTATGCGTCTTCGTCGTCAAGTTATGGCGACAAGTCTGGGCGTGTGCAGCATCGAGATATCCAATCTCATCTCAACACACAGCACACTTCGAACCTTGACGTGTCTTCTCCCAGCTCATGTGTGATCCCCCTCCCCCGATTTCTCGCTGAAAACGGCGCCGCTTTCGAATACAAACAGATCTGATCAAGTGAGACGAAAAAAAAATTAGTGATCTCTGTGTTTTCTCTTTTTGTTTCTCTCAGTCAGTCGCCCCGCCTCTCCGAGCAACTCTCCAAATCTCAGACGTACGTGTTTTTCCACGTATCTCTAACCGGGCTTACCAAGTCAAACAGCGCGCTAATCTCAAGGTGTTGAGCCAACAGCTTTGCGGCTCTTAATCCTCACTGAGGCCGTTCGAGTCACAGCATCGAATCGAGCGTCGCTTGTAAAACGCCACGTCACCATGAAGACAGTATCACGTTCTTCGAGGAGTTCGAGCAGCTTGTGGGTTTTTTTCCTCAGGCTCACTTTTTTCATTCGCGAAGCAGCCGAATAGACGAAATTAGACCGAGGAGACGACATCTACGTAGACAGACCGAAGAAACGTCGTAGGATCTCGCCGACGACGGCGGAGATACTGGTGTCTTACACCGAAGAAGCAGCTGAAAATCCGGCAGATGCATAGCTGCCCGCATAATGTTGAACACACTTGAAAAAGGATGAATTCCAATTACCGATCATGATCACCTATCGAGAGCAGGGTGAACGCATCGGCCGCGGCAAAACGACACTTAAGACGCGTGCAACCTCCACGGCACGCGTGGGTTCGGACCCCTGTAGGTCGAAGGTCACCGCGACCTCACGACTTCTCAAAGGCCAGATGACGTTGACCGTTGTGTAACAGACTTGTTGTTGTTCGTCATTACCAAACATCTTCAATATCGAGAGCATATGCCAGACGCCGTCGTCGTCGGCAACGGCCCCGGTAACGGCTCCACCTTTTACGGATCTGAACTCGAGCCGTCCGATGCGACGGCCTCAATTTGAAACTACGAGTTCGCTCATCTTAACCCATCGGCAGAGCTGAGCCTCGCACATCGCTCCATCGGAGTTGGAATCCCAGAGCGGCTTCATGGCATGACCGGATGCCTCGCCGGAACTCCCCCCACGAACACCACCGCCACCTGAGCAGTGTACAGAGCCCGATGTCAAAGTTCGGGGTTCGCTGGTTCGAGGAGCAGCGAACCTCGACGGGCGGAAACTTTAGCGGCTTCATACACTCCTCGATTCCTGCTGCTAAAGGTTGGATTCCGTTTCCGTCATCCTGAACTGTCGGGTAACAACAATGATAAAACAGCAACAACGATGACACCGAGGCGGGAGCAGTTCAGAGGGCTCACCTGCCCACGACTTTTCTCGGAATGTTTGCACATGGCGTCTCGAGAAGTTTTTTGATGAGCAGAGCACGCGCACGCGTTCGGACGTGATCGCCAAACTCCGAGTGGTTGGATCCTGGAGCGGCGGCGGCGGCGGCGGAGGGGGCAGCTGGCAACTGGCAGCCAGCGTAAGAAAGGTCGTTCGGTCTTTTCTAGAGCACCTAGCATCAGCTGTCCGTCTTGTCTATGTATCCAGCCAGCCAGGCTGCTCCCAGGTCTGCTGGGGCACCGACGACGATTACTGAAGCACCGCGTGATCGAATACCGGTTCGGTCGTCTGCGACAATCATTTTGACATTTTTCTCGTGGGTACCCCTCGTGCCGTCTGTTTCCGAAGAGTTCCTCCGGGGACATTCCAGAACAATCTCCACCGGTCCTCAGATTGATTCGATTCCTGACCCGGAAAACCTTCTCATCAGCGGCTCGAAAGCTCGACGCTCTAGGTAAGCTCTTCAGGGCGTCGGACAGCATAGCCATATTTGCCGGGCTGACATTTGCGCGCGAAAGGCTCGAAGGACTCATGTGGAACATTCTGTTAACACCTTACGATCGAGAGTGGATCTAGCTTGTCGACTCGTCCGCTTCTCCGCTTGACAAATGGCTGCAGCATAATGTGCACAGCGCTCGTTGACTTTCCGCCGACTGAACCATTGGCTGCTCAGTCGCTGATTTATGGTGTTTTTAATTACACCGAGTCGTTCTCAACACGTTCGCTCATATTGGCTTACTTAGTAACAACATAGCACAGGTCGACGGTCGAACTTTCCAAAACATATGTTCAGCTCACGGATATAGTTTCCCTTCGAGAGGATACGTTCCTCCTCAATTATTAGCCGAGGTCCTCACAGAATATGAATGAAGACGGGAAATATGGTCCAATCATTTGAGTCTTCTTGAATTTTCGAATATTTTGGCATGATGAAATATTCTCTTGATGGTATATAACACGTTTCGGGACATTTTCTCTGCAGATTCTCCGCTCTATTGGTGGGTGATCAATTCAGACTATCGGATATCCGAAGGGACATGAGGGACACTTCGCTTTTGAAGATCTCTTCAAAATCTCGACTTCTGTGGGAATCGTTGGAGAGCGCTGCGAAAGCAATTGAATTGCGTCGTTTTTTTTTCATCGTCATCGAAGTAAAAATCCTCCGCCGCTGTCTCTGCTTTAATCTCAACTACCTGTCGGTGCGCTGACTCCGGACCACGAGAGAGCATTTGCCGAGTCAACATCCCGGACTGGCCAGTGAACTTTGTGCAGGATGTCGCATCCTATCGGAGGTTAACGCTCCGACTCCGAGATGTCGGGTCACCGAGGCGACTATATTAATCAATGCTCGGTTTGCTAACAGATAAGCTCTACTGAACTCTCTTTGCTGCAGTATCCGGGTTGGGTGAAGGCGAACACCATCAGGCGAGCAAGTTGTACACGCGGTCGGGACCACGGGGGATTCGGCGCGATTCATGATCACCATCATCGATTTGAGACCTCCGGCAGTTCCACCCGAATCCTTCGGAATTCATGCTCATGAGTGACGTTCACGGCGGACACGCTCGCGCGATCAAGTGCAAGGCGTCCCCGATTCGTCGTTTTCCCAATCTGCGGGGAGCGTGGAACTATTGGGGAAATTTGCATTCACCTCATAGTTTGAAGAGCCGGTTCGTGGTGCAGTTGCTCACGGCAGGTTGGGCAGTCCGCACCTGCTCCGTTGTTCCGGCTGTGATTGCCTAACTCCCCCTTCTCTCGTTGAAAGAAAACTTTAGCTGTGTATGTACTACTATCCTTAAACGTTCGGATTCGCACCAGCTTCTAACGTCGTGACCGCTAGTTCCGCAATGGTGGGAACATCGGAGATAACGGACGTGCACGGCCCACTTAGAGAAAACGCCACAACCGTCAGAGACGCACGGTTTGGAACCTTCACAAGTAGGATTCGCCTCTCAAGGTCCTGTTTCGAGCGAGACCGGCCCGATACTGCACGGAGACATCGGAAACTTTCTCGCTATCCTTAAACCGATCTGTGATTCGCCAACGTTCTGGAATGGCGAGCTGTTTTATTTTTCAAAATGAAGTTATTAGCGGCAGTGATCGAAAGCTGAACACGCTCACGAATCTTTGCGGAGATCTCTTTTTCCCACGGTTTCTGCGTCGATAGAAGCGAGTTTTAGGTGTAAATAAATAGCTCCGATACAGCGACGATCTCATTGGGGTAGGTTCACCAGAAAACGACTGGCTAGTGCCCCGGCTTCTGTCGTACGTCGTACCCATGTACCAAAGATCTGATCGGTGATCACTGGTCACAAGCAGAGTGAAAACTGCGAACGTTTCGGGAGTTTCGCAACTTTCTTCCGGCGTCTACAATCCACAATCCAGAGGGAAGGAAACACTACGGAAGTGGGACAGAACTCGGATGGGAATTCCACCCGGAACCGCGTTCAATTCGGAGTTTCGGGCACATGAATCTTAAAGCATAATTTTGGGATCACCGATCGCCACGTTCCGTATCTGAACGGAACTCGACGGAAACTCGAGGCTTCCGGATTCTTCACGGAAGAGCGGCGAAGCCGAGAATCCTGCTTTTCAGATTTTCCATTGGGGTTCAACGCGGCTTCATGCCCGAGTGGTGAAAATTTCGGTTTGTTCAGGCGCTCGCAGGTTATTGACTCATCGGCATCGATTCTAGACACCGTCTACCATAACGGTTGTTCAGTGACCACGTTGAAGTCCCGTTCCCACAGTGTTGTTACACAGGCCGACAGGTTCGCTCGAGTAAGTGTGTGTGGGGGGAAGAGCAGCAACAAAAAAAACAGAGTTTTTAAGCTTTCCGATTCGTATTTGATTTTGGGCATTTTTATCTTCCGATCGTGCTTCCGATTGGGGTGACCAACCCCTCGAGAGCTCGCGGGCGAGATCGACGTCATCGGCAAGAATCAGCCATCAGTAGTAGATGAGCGTAGGCATCGACTGGCGGCGATTCTCCTACAAGCCACGAAAAGGCGAGTTTCACCCCGTCGATTACACGCTTATTCATGGGCTTGGACGCCGAAAAATCATTCAGAACGATCGGGAATGCTTGAGCCGGGCCACCACGACGACCGGCATCATCCAGCGCGGGTCTCAACCCCACCCAATTCACAGAAGGTAAGGCGTCGTCTTTCGAACGCCTGTGTTTACGTCGATCGCCGGAAACTCGAGAGGAAACTTCCGCTCCCATCAGAAGGGATCTCGAACAGCTGAAGGATCTCAGATCGTGCGCTCGTATTGAGCGCCGTGAGTAGCAGTAGTCGTAGTAGTGGAATCGTGATCGAAATCGATGCCCCTGAACGTTCTCATGCCCGTGCGCATCGAACCATTAAAAAGGCGCTGGCTTGCGTGGGAATACGGCCCCCGAATCTCATTTGTTTCTCGTGCTCATGAAGTTCATGAACTCTCTCGAGGAGGAGGCATCGCTCTCTTTCGGGAGCGAGTGTTTGCATTCAGAGGCGCGAACGTTTCTGTTTGTGGTGCAACAAAGTTTGATGCAGGTATTACGTGACAGAGTCTTCTCCGATTCGGACTAAGAACGTTTTCGCGGAGGCTTAGGAGGCGATTAGTTGGGGTCACTTGAATGTTTCATATTGACTCCAGTCAGCTCTGTGAGCTAATACCTTGATTTCAGGGGTTTTGGGACACGGATCGAGCTCTTCTCTAGAGAAAACCAACGAGGCCTTGAATTGCGAAATCATGTATCAGAAAAAAGGAAATCTCCAATGCTCGTGTGCGAGAGCTCTATGGATCGCATCGGGAGCGATACGGAATTCGAGAACTAGAATCACCCCGGAACTGCCCGGTTCTCCGCGCGTCCGCTGGTCGACGCATACATATGTATACATACATCGACCGCGCCGATCCCATGCGAGCGATAAGCGACGAAAAACAGAAAAAAACGCGGCTTTCTGTCGCTGTTCCTTGATCTAATCGATCTCTGCTCAGATTCCGATCGGAACAGCTTACGCGTGCGATTTCGCTGGTTTCCGGAGAAATCTTGAGCGAAAAATTGACCTCCGCGTGACTTCTGCTCGGAAGCCTTCGATTGCGGGCATTTTTCTTCATGTGCCTCGATCGACTCGAGGAGCAGAGCCCGAACACGGCATTCGAGTTCCGACCCGCTCATGGAAAGTATTGGACAGACTGCTGCAAGGACCCTCGGTTAGTCTTCGTCGATTTCTCGCATGTCCTGATTGATTCGCAGCATGTTCGATTAGCGGAAGTGCTGGAGATTTTGAGGGAAGGGATTCGAGCGCTAGAAACACTGTCGCAAATTTACAACGACCGGAAGGGTTTGTATGCTCGAGCAGCACGTTGTGGGCGGAACAACCTTGCTCTACATTCTGGGATGAGTCTCGGGCTCCGCCGTAGAAGATAGCCTTGACCCAAGCTAGACCCAAGCAAAGAAACAGCAGCCCGTCCGTCAGTCAGTCAGCCAGTCGAGGAACCAGCCAACCCCACCTGTGCGACCATATGCCTCCCGCCGAACCAGTTCTGAACGAAGCTAACCTAACCTACTTTCATCTCCGCACGCGTAGCATCTATTCCCGGAGCTTTCTGGTTTTTTTCCCCAGCGTGACACAGCCGTTCCTTTTCATTCGCTTCCTCGAGAGGCCATATAGCTCTTCCCGGTGTGTCTTCCTCCATTTTTTTCCATTCGAATCCACAAGCGGCCACTTGACAATTTCTGAAAGAGCACACGCCCGGAGTCCCGGGTAATCTTCTTCGTGCCAATGATTCCCCCTTCGTCTCTCGGCAGTTCTGAAAATCGGGAGCTGCAACTCGTCGAGATCTTCTCTCTCGTATTTTCCCGGAGGAAACACGGTCGAGATTCGACTTTCGGGAAGCAAGCTCCGTGTAAGCGAGCTGAATGAACATATCGACGTCGTTCGGGCTTTGGGGAACCAGCCCGGAGCTCATGACGACATTGAGCGATTTCGAAGGCTCGATTGCGTCCGACAGAGTCGAGAAAGTCGGAACTTCGATTCCGAGTGAAGAGTAGCGCGGTAGCACCTGTAGTATAGGAGTTTTAATTAAATTTTGCGTCCTATGATGCGGGCGACTTGTATGGCTTTCACATCTGCCGTTTGAGACAAGTATTTGTTCAAGGTTGCCCTCATTCATTAATCGTCATAATTGAAAAAGCTTCAACGGCTATTGAACGATTCCGCGCACTGGCAGGCCAACCGGCCGGCGAGCCAGTCGTCTAGCGGAAGAGCCCTCGGTCGCATTGAACGAACTGTTGACGAGACCATGCCGAAGCAGAGCAACGAAGTGGCGAACGAACGGTAGCCGCGGCGACGGCGGCATCAGCAGCTGCCTCGCGACCACCGTCTTCGAGTGGATGATGATGATGATGGTAGAGCTTTCATACATCCCATCTGAACCTGATGGAGGCGACGACGACGACGACGATGGTCAGTGGAAAGAAAGCGCGGAGTCTGTTTGCCTAGAGGAAAAACACTACGACGGTCGCCGAGAAGGAAAATCCCCGCTGCTAGATAAACTCACTATCGCGAACTCACTATCTCCTATTGGTTAACGGCATTAAGGGCGTAGCAGCAAGTGGTGATTATCGCTTAACGCCAAAAAGCGGCGGTCCTTCTTCTGGAGCCTCGTCCGCGTCCCGGAGCCGGAGGACAGGCCGTGCAGCCTCGAAAGTCATTTCTCGGGACGCTCACACACCCCCGGATTAAGATCGAGGGAATGGGTCGAGATTTCCGTCGAGCCTCCGGAACGGTTCCGCACAACTTCTGCGGACGGTTCCGGGCTCCGGGTCAGGAACCTTATGACCCGGAGAGGAACGACTGAGCGAATTAGTATCGGTGCTCGGCCCCTGCAACTTCGTGTCGGTGATCTCGATCGGGAAGAGCAGCCGGAGCGACCCGGTCTCTCGAATTATCCTCCCGCACTCAACTCTTTGATGAGCGTAAATCTCAGAGACTTTGGTCACGTCGGTAGCATGAGGGTAAGGCAAACGTAGCGGCTCGGAAAATGAAACTCCTTATCGAGCTCACGTCAAAGTTTGTTAACACTCGTGAATCTGGCAGCGTCTGGTTTCGTGGCCCAGTGGAATTCTCGTGGATTCCATTGTCACTGATTCTGGAAGGGAATCTCCCCAGCGGAAAGCAGGAAGAACAACCTGACGACCCGCATGTGGTTGTGTGCCGTCGACGAGCTGGCCGCGGACCGGGCGACCGGAGACAGATGGAGGCCTCGACTTTTGGATCAAAAAACGTCTCCACAGAACGTCGACGACAGGTGTATCGGCGGAGTCCAATGTTCAGTAGATTTCATATTCAACGAGCTCATCACGGGGAGAACTCATTCATCTCCGAATTGATCTCGCGATTCCACCCTTATGCGATACTCCGTGATCGATTACGCCTCGCTCGTAATCGATACGTTGGCCACGGCATTCATCGAAGCACTTGCTCGCACATTTCCATGGAAAAAAATTCTGGGGGGCTCAACGACTTGAAAGTCATCTGGATAAAAATATATGGGAACATAGATAGTCGAGAATATACGATAAAGTCGACGTGCACCGAATTCCGGGAAACCGGGAGACGATAATGAGAAACTCGGAGAGTATGGAAAACAGCTCAGTACAATCTTGATATTTCTGTATTCTCTCAAGTAAATGCTTTACTTGAGATATTTTTGTATTGGTACCTCGAGGCGCGTCTGGGATCCCGATCTCTTACTTTCGGAGTTATTTCTCCCTCGAGTCCTGAGCCGCACGTCAGCCATCGCCGGTCTCCTTCCCAACGCTAGCCATCCCGTGTGTACACTCACGGGGCTGGAACCATTTCTTCGTTTTCAACATTACGCCCGGGATGAAAATCACAATCGATATTAGACAGAACAATAACCTTATGAATAATTTGTCTTCATCAATGATGTCGATGGCCTCGGCAAGGCCGCTGCCGTGGCAATTGTTCAGACCGTAGAGGATGATCTGGACCTCTACCGCGTGTTCTAGGACGGTTAAGACGCTCAACAGCGAATAAAAGACGAGGCATTCCCTCGTGTCGAAAAACCAGCGAAGGAACATCATAATCGGGAACAGGAAAACAGCAGATTCGGACCAAGAAAACACGCCAGCCAAATTCACAACGGACACGTTCTGATCTACTTTGCAAAGCCGATAGTCCATGAACATAATCTTGGAGAAATGTTTCCACAGTTCCCGAGTGCCGCTGATGAAAATCCCCAGCCAAGCGAACAATTGTGATACGGAACTCTTGCAGTGATTGTAAACGAGATGGAAACGAACTTGAAGTTGATATGGACTAAGACCAGCGAACAGCTCATCGAGAGCGTATCGTCTCCACACCCACATTATTGAAGTGAGTTCCAGAAAACTTTCCGTCAAGCTTCCGAGGAGAGGATGACTCGTCGTCGACGACTCCGGGGTCCGCAGATCGCCGTCGAGAATCTCGAACGGCTCTCGACGACCGTCTTTCGTCCAGCGGTAGCAGGAAACGCTGAACTCGTTCCGGAAGTCCAGGAACAGTCCGCGATAGAAGGCGATTTTCATTTCTCTCCTCAGGGCGTCGCACTCCGAGATCCGCGCGCCCAGAGGGCAATCAACCCTTCGGGACTCGAATCTCTCCAGATAGCAATTGAATATCTCCAGCGCGCTGCGGCCGACCCGTTCAAGATCGATTCCTTCTTCACAATGCTTCTGGGCAACTTTCATTGACTCGTTCCAGCAAGGACCCCAGACGATCTTTCTCTTGACGAACCCATAATAAACGTCGCTGGGGATCAGGCTCTCTCCCGCTCGGAGAATATACGCAGAGACAACGGAGCCGATCATCAAGATTGCGATGACGAAGATGTTCATTATCGAGAGTTGCCTGGAACGGCGGCGCAATGAGTTCCTAATCGCTCGAACCGAAATCTGTTCCATGCCGCGATTGGTGACCGGTGACGGCGATTGAAGCTTGAGGGAGTCTTTCTCTCCAACTCGAACCGGGATCGCCATTCCGCGGGACTGACCTGGCTCGAACTTTTCTCCGCGAGCGGGGAGTTCTGGTTCAACGTTTCTCCTTGATTTACCGAAAGCACATTCTCTTCTCGGATGCTACGATCCGAGGACTTCCTCCTTTTCAGAAACCACTCGGCACAGGCTCACCGTGGGCGAGTTCGGCGGTCAGCGGCCCCGACGGTCGAACTTAAAACCAAACAAAGCTTGCAAGCGACATGCGACATCGCGGGAGTCGGACCTTCCGGAGACAACCTCCTCCACGTACGAGGTGTTTAGGTTCACCGGAATCGCTTGCCTCGAATCGATCGCTGGATAAGGTCTCAACCGGCTAGCCGGAGGCAGGAAGTCATCTGACTGGGAGATGAAATCATGGTTTCCTTCGGTAGTATCGTGCTTGATGTGAATTCCTATGTGTCAACGATAGTCAAACGTATATTTTTTTTCTTCGAGGAACAATACTGGATTGCTGAAAGCGTCGCCTACCTGTGGAAGGGGAGGAATCCACTTTTACCATCCCAACCTGTCAGTGTCACACATTCCTGCCGTTTCCTCACCTTTGGGTCGTCGGGTACCGTGGAAACCCCGCGAGAATGTGGTCTCGTCGCGGCTGTCAAATGAAGTCTTATTGACAGGGGAATGTTCTTCGTATGTTCAAACAATAATAATATCAGCAGAGCGCTCCCTCGGGCTTGGTTTCTTCCTTTGGAACTCCGCCAGACATGAACGGCGCCACCCACAATATGCTCTCCGGGTTCCAAACTATTCTCACAAGCTTTTCCCGAGAGCACCTGGACACTTCCTGGTGACCGTTGCAAGATCATCCCGACCTGCATCGGAGACTCGGAAAGCGTCTCGCGTTCTCTCCAGAGAAATTATTGACCGGGTTGTTGTCTGATGGAATAATTTCGTCGCTGGGTGAGCGATAATGAACGCTCGCGCGCGAATTCGGACAAATATAGAGATTAGGAGAGAAATTCTATTTATACCGCCGTCGATGTGTCCTCTTTGAAAAGGTCAGCGGACATGAAACAACCCCCAGTACGCTTTTCGCCTGCCGAACTCTAAGCTCGCTCACGATGGTGGCCGAAGACGCTGCTTGCCGAATAGGAAGTGAGGTCGAGTCTCACCTGCCCTCAGAACTAGGTTAGGCCAATGCCTGCTAACTCGGCTTGCTGCTCGTTCGGTTGCTGGCTGGCTGGCTTCCTCATCATGGGGTTCTTTTTTTCTTCCTGTTCGAAAGAGAAGAGGAAGTCGTCGAGAAACGAACTCAAGGCTACGCTCAAACCAGCCTACAATGGTTTAGCATTGGTCTTACGAAAACTGTCGGTGTGCATGCTGTAAGACAGTCGCTATTCTCTATCCGGACAATCGGAATCGCTCGCTGTAACCATTCTGACGTAATTTTCAAGCCAGAACTAGCACGGAGATGCCTAATCGATTCGGTATATCTCCCCACGGATTGAGGAAATCGAGATCTATCGACTGACCTTCCACCCGGGCTCTGACTGAGAGAGGAATTAGAGCAGTGCGAGAAATCGAGTTCTCCCACCACCTCCGAGGCGAAACACCCCAATGACGGCCACCGTCCTCAGCAGTCATTGCGTGATGCTCATGTGACGGGAGTCCCGGGAAATTCGGGTTACGGTCCCTGCAGCGCCGCGAGCCAGTGGCCGCTCAAATGGAGCTCATGGGGACTCCTTCGTCGTCGATTCCAGCAGCTCACCGTAAGCGCCTACGTGTCCGCTCGCGGATGCTCATCATGATCGAATCGTACGAACGTATGTCTGAAAGCATTGAGAGCGAGAGTATATGAAATCGTTAAATGATGTGGGAAACTTCTACTTTTATCATCAGGAGGAGTCAATCCATTATTATCAGCTTTGAGCTGCAATTACCTCGTGTCATCCTGTGTTCCCATGAATTCGGCTGTCCCCCCTGACCCACGCGTACGAGCGAGCGAGGGAGGGAGGGAGCGTTCAGCGCTCCCCCACTGTGGTGGTGGCCCAAAGGCTGGTGTACTAGTAGGTGGATTCAGGTTCCCACAACTTCACACGCATCGAATACACACCGGCTGACTGCCCGAGTGAGTGACTGGCTAGCTGGCCTGCTCGCTCGATGGCTTCTGGTCCCCAAGCTGTGGGAGCCCGTGCTTCGCCGGTGTTTCCGCCGCTGAGAATCGATGGACACTCGGATGAGTTGGCCTGGGAAACGAAGAGAGTCGAGACGCACTTGATCGAATTTTTCCACCTCCGGCATGCGAACTCGCACGTCATAGGGCTGCGACGAGCATTCGACCTTGAACTCAGAACTCCGTTCACTAGCATCGTACTTCCGTTTTTTTAATGATGGTAGTCACCAAAAGGTTCCCCGAGACCTCCATGGGCATTTCCCAGAAGAGGGGTCCCTGGTGACTCCCGGCCATCGTTCTCGCTTTATTCCCGGACGGTAATTTCTCTAGAGAAGTTGAGGGTCTAAAGCTTGTCCAAACCTTCGTACATTTATGAGCCGATTTCCCCCGAATTGACGGATACGTTTTCCTAGGCGGTCAGTTTCCCTGCTCAGGGTCACATAGGGAACGTCCTGCACTTATCCCGAACACCCAATGTGCTCCCTCCTCCGAGGGAGAAACTCTCCGAGTGGGAGGGATCCTTCGCGAGGACTCGAGCATAATGTCCGAGAAATTCATCGTTTGCGCGGCTTGCTTTGCGTCAGGAATGTCGACAGCCTCATTTACGACAATTCCAGATGTCGCGCAGGTGAGTCCGTTATCGGCGCCGTTACGACCGTGACGTAGCGTGTGTCCCCGAGCGACGCGACAAATGCTCGACATACGACCGACATCTCCGCCACGAGCCTCTCCCAAACCCTCTCTTCGGGGGTTCCCGAAGGCGGAGTCGAGGTGCCGGAGCCTTAAAAAGCCACCGCCTCGCCACCAGAGCTCATTCTCCGTCCGAGTTCGCTTTGGATACACTCACCAGCAACGGATTTACAAACACAGCTTGAAAATGCCAAAAGCTTTTCTCATCAAGAAAAAACACGAGGCCATGTTGGCCGCCCAGATCACAGGTGTCAAGCGACCCTGGCTGGACGACATGGAGTTGCCCGAAGACCTCTCGAGGTCTTCAGCATCTCCCACCCTGTCGTACTCTCCGACGCCCTCCGTTTCGCCGGCGCTCTCGATCTCGCCGGCGCCTTCGGACTGCTCTGCCACCGTCCCAGGTATGTTTCTGGAGCGACGAACCGAACTCGATGCGGTGTAGCTGATAACGAGTCGAAACAACGACGGGGAGAGGATGAGTGCTTCTGATATCTAACGGATTATTTTTTCGTTCTCCAGATATGGCCATGCCGTTTGACCTGTCAACGAAACGCAGATGCAACGAAGCCTCCGAACCTGTGGTTTCTCCCTCGACGCCGGCGGTGGCCGAGTGGCCGCGATTCATGATGCCGATACCTCATCTGCCGTACACCATGCCCGCGATGTCACCTTTCTACTATCCCATGATGCAGACTTTCTCGCCCCAAATCGTCTCGCACCAGCCCATGGTACCGCTCGCGCAACAGGACGTGGCCGTCGTCCCGTCCTGGGCGTCCGAGGACAAGGAATCGCCGAAGAAAGACGTCGCCGCGCCCCTGTCTCCCTCCGACAGCAAAGGATCGTTCAGCTGCAGATTCTGCTCGAAATCCTACGTCTCCATGGGAGCCCTGAAAATGCACATCCGCACCCACACGCTGCCGTGCAAGTGCGATATCTGCGGAAAAGCTTTCTCGCGGCCGTGGCTTCTCCAAGGCCACATCAGAACCCACACCGGCGAGAAGCCCTTCGAATGTGAACACTGTCATCGGGCGTTCGCCGACCGCTCGAACCTCCGCGCCCACCTGCAAACCCACCAGGAAGTGAAAAAGTATTCCTGCACCCGATGCTCGAAAACCTTCAGCCGGATGTCGCTCCTCCAGAAACACCAGGACAGTGGTGCGTGCTGTCAAGTGCTACCGAGACCTTCGCCCCAATCGAGTCCGGCAGCCGTTCCTAGCGCTTGAGATGCCCATCAGTCCCACGGGGACGTAGAGGGGATTTCCATACGGTATCGGTATGGAGGCTGTGATATCAGTCGTTGTTGTGAGTCTAGTCCACGGAAGTTTTCGACAAATTGTGTGTTGGTGCCATTCGGAAAGTTAGGCGCGGGAAAGATGAGGAGAGTCCTTCTTTCTCCGTTCCGAGAAATTTCGGCAATTTTAAAGCTCGAAGAACACTTTGGGGTGTACTTCGGACGCACTCTGTAAAAAGAACTCTGTACATAAATCAATTTTCGATATTTCGTAATATAAAAGCTAAGTTATCAAAGAAATGAATTAATAAACCCGAAACGATGCGAGAGCATCTGTTGATAAGTTGAAAGCGAAGAAACATCGAGTCTTCCTGTTACACAAATAATCTCGGCCGAAACTTGATCGATAATCCTGAATTGGCCTCATTAACCTTTGAGCATGGACGCTTCACTTTCGGTGGATATGGATGACCCGATTCCTGGCCAAAGTAATCTTCTATTGATGGATGGCTCGGTCGTATGGTGTCCGGGTCGATAGCGCATGGAAGGGAGCGGTTCAAGTGGAATTCTCGCTTTACTATAAGGTCAACCCCGACATCTGTTGTGTTTCAACCCTTTTCTAGGACGAGCTCCTAGCCAGGCTGTCCGCGAGGAAAAGGAGAAGAAGCACTAGCAGCGATAAAAACGTTCAGCGTCGCGATAAGCTCCGATCACGACCTCTGACATTTCGATCGAGCACTAAATCTGGTTTAATTGATACGCGGTTTCAGGTGGAGCGGCTCCGGAATTTCTGCGACTTTTTTTTTCTTTCCTGACAGAGATTTCTGTCTCGGCGACATACCGCGGCCCGGCCGCCGACCAAACAACCGCGTGCCCGACAAACCGAGCAGGCAGCCTTTCAACCAAGAAGGCGAGCGAACGAGGGATCGATTGGAGGATTGATAAAGACAATCGAGCAAGTTTTCGTACATAGTTGATAAAGCTAACAAGTTCGTCGCTTCTAGCCGGGTGACTTATTATCGTCGCCGCAGAGCGGTATGTCAGCTCTGGAAAGCGGCTGACGACGGCGGCGGGAGCACAACTACGGGGATAGGAGACCGCTCGTTCGTCTGGGGAGCTTCGATCTCCGCTCCCAATATGGGAAATATATTCGGTGGAAACCGTTTCCCCGTCGGGCCCTCGGCACCCCGAGGAGATTCTGCGGATGCGGCTCGCTGCGAGCTTTCCGGCCATCTCTCTCGATATTCTGTCCATTTTCTCGCCAGCCGCGTCAATGATCCCACCGAGCCCTATATTGAATTTCTCCGGGGAATCGCGACAGTAGAAAACGAAGCGTCTCTGCCCTCATTCTTAGTGTCGGGTCCGCGTTCGGCTCAAACTTCTTGTACTAACACACGAACATCTAGAAGGCAAACACCGAGCGGGAGCGCACAAACCAGCGACCCCGTAGACATACGGGGACAGACGGACGAACAGACCGAACGACTGACTGACTGACGGAATCACAGACAGACCAAAAGAACCCAAGACCTCGACGCCATCTGCGCACCTTAGCGCGTGGATCGTACGGCGGCAGCTGGTCGATAAGAAGGCAAAGTCCACTGATGTTGTTGTTGTTGCTGCTGCCACCGTCGTTGTTGCTGTTAAAGTTTTCCTTCCTCGTTGTCGCATTCGCTTCTGTCTACGTCGTCTTTTCCTGCTGCTCCTTCTTCTGTTGTTTCTCTTCTCCGGCTGAGGGACTAATGTTTGGGCTACGCGCGCGCGTCTGTTTGGACTACACACTGAGCCCCCGAAGAGAAACGTCGAGCGCCCGCGACAGGCGCGCGCGCGCCTTCTCCGCCTTCTTAACACGGCACTGTGCGTTGGACAGCGTCATTTGAGCGAGGATGGCTCCCTACCGTTTTTCCTCCAGTCCCGGCGCTGGAAGTTTCCCGCAGAAAAACGGGCAGCCCCCGAATTCGCTTCATGCGTTGCAATTCGATACGCTTGCGTTTGTTAAGGGGAGACGTACAGAAGAGCGAAACTTTCTGCCCGAAAAGTACATACATTGTAAAATATCCCTTCGGTGCGTCAAGCGAGCTGAGCGGTCGATCCGAGAGTCGCCGTCCACGGGAGTATCGATGGTGGATGCTCACGGAAAAAAAACACAGCTAATCGATCCAATGACTTCTTGGCGTCATGGACGAGACAGGTGTGACTGGCAGTTCCAACAGAATCGAGGAACTTTACGATGCGTAGATAAGGCAGACGCCCGAATGTTCCGTCCGGATCGGTGATTCACTGGCTGACCAAAGAGCCCACGGTCTGAGTGAGGAAAACCTCCCGCAGGAAGAACACGTCGGATTGCCTAGTCGCATGATCGCTGCGTTCACATCCTGGAAATCACCAGGACTCCGTCCTCACTGGACGGAACACCCTTCAGGAAACCTTCCGTGTTGCTCAAGATCGCCGATCCGCTTCCGCGCCTCCATCGCAGATTGTTCTTCGTTGACAACCCTTCCGAGGGGACTAAATCTTTCATAGAAATCTACGGGAAAATCGGGCGTACATGTCTGTGCCGCGTCTACGGGAAGGGGATCGGCTCGCCAAGACCGTCAATGGACGAAGCTACCGCTGCTGAACATGAACCCTGTGACCCTCCTGCTGAAAGAAATAAGAAAATAAAAGAAGAGCAGAAGAAATTGCCGAGCAGAATTTTTTTTCTTGCTTCGATAACCTCAACTGTTATTCAGTTCGACTCCCATGCTGACACAGATCTCACGGAAACTGCATTCTAGTCCGCCGAGGCTATGAACTTACGTGTTTATCGAAACGCGAACTATCCAGACCGTAGCGCTGTGAAGCATTAAACGAGGAGCTCTTCGATGTCGATGATGTCTCGTGTCACCTGCAAGATTTCAACGGGACGAGATTTGAAAAGGGCGCTCGAGCGACTGATCAAGGAAGAAAACGAGAAAGAATGCAGGCAAACCACCGACCGCCCCAGTGAGCGTGGCTAATGCGTTTCACGAGTGTCACGCTTGTCAAGGACTGGCGCAATGACGACTAGTCGGGCTGACACGCACAGAGATCCTCGTCATACTGTCAGATGACTAAGGCCGGCTAGGTACTTACCTACAAATGCTCGCTCAGAGATTACGGAGCGATCAGACTCTTCTGTCATACCCCATAACAATCAAACGGATATTTGGCTTGAGGGAACCGTCGAACAATGTGGCATTGACTTACCAATTACTCTGACCTTGGTTCCGAGCTCTAGTGTTCCAGCTTAACGACTCCTCAAGACTCCGGAATCGACCCGTCGTTGGAGGACACACTCGCTCGCCTCATCCGAAAGTAATTCATTGATCCGTGATTTCCACCGAAGGATCTCCGATCAGGATCCGTCCGTCGGAGACTTTATGTATTATGTATCTGGAAGCGGTAGCTTCAAACAGTGTTGACAGCAATCAAAGAAAGCAATATAGCCGCGGATTCCTCATTCGTCCCCAGTTTGAATGGTGTCGGTCGAGCTCCCTTCTTTCTACTTGCTCGGGGCATCGTAACCTCTCCGCTCGAATAGGTCACGTGTCGCTTTCCTTGAGGCGCTTCGGGATTTATCCTGTTACGAGCCGATGTTTAAAGTCGTATCCGTCTTTCATGGGACTCTTTATTCCCTGAGCCCTGCACAAAACACTATTGGGAGCACCATGCGAACGACGACTCGTTGCAACGCAACTCATCCTACTAACTCGCGCTCCGACACAGGAATCCAGGACCCTCGGGCTCCGTCCGATTTTTATCCTGTCGAATCACAGCAAGACTCGATTAGACATTGATTGGAAGTGCTGACAATCGAAGCGTCTCATGGAGACATTCAGCGAATGAAAAACTCTCGAAGAAAACCGCGTTGGGGGCTGCGACATCAGTCTCAGCATTGCAGGTAATGCACTTGATGTCTTATCGTTGGGATGATGCTTCCTTCCTAAAGGTCGGCAGCGTTCTCTGAACAACGTTTTCCGTGTTCGTATTCATCAGCCGACGACCATATCATACAGAGCGACATATGCGTGTAATCGACGACGATCGAGGAGCAGAGATGCACTTTCCCAGAAGATCAGGTTTTGTATCAATAGTTGTCCTGTAGCGAGAGTGGGTTCCCATAGACGATTCTCATATTAAAAAGCGATCTGCTCCCTCCATCGGGGAACGACCCCGTTTTCGAGGGAGCCAGAAGCTTGTAGCCAACAGACCGACCGACTGACTGCCGAGCAGGCTGGGAACACAGCTGAGCGAAATGAGATGTGACTGACTGATGCTGCCTGCCTGCCCGCCCGCCCGCCTGCTACCACCACCATGACCGCCGCCGCGCCGGAGCCACTGCTGGTGCTCTGACACCACTAACCAGTTACGAGAGCGGCCTGTGGTGGGAACCACCGCTGTCACGAGCTGCGCTCCCACTCTGATAACGATTTTCAAATGAAGACATTCCACCCTAATGAATGAATGCTCGGGCCACCGCGATTCAATAATGAAAAGCGGACCAGAAACGCCGCGGCCCACGCCGGAATTATGACGAAACCCTCGGAAGCTCCCTCAAGAGAAGGGGCATTCTTTCCCCCCAGATCACCTCGAATCCCGATGAACCAAAAGCTTCAATTTGAAATTGCGGCTGAAGATCAGCGGAGTCACCAAGAAAATAGTCCGCTGCGCTTGTCCGTTCTCTGATTCGTATGTCCTCGCGCTAAGCATGACAATCTCGTCGAAAGTCGTTCCCACCCGACTACGGTGACGACCCTGTGTTACAGCCTTGTTTAAAGCGCTCCCACCGGCCGCGGCGGCTTCAGCCGATTGTTCTCTCACCAGAGGCACTCGTGCAATGCACGATCGAGCAGCGGCGGCCAGAAATTCCCCATGAGAAGTGTCAACAGCAAGTGTTCCCCGACCCCGAGTCTCTGAGCCGACAACGATATATTGAAATCCTCCGAGTTGAAAAGGGGACATCAGCCCGGCTTGTGTGCTCTCGATTAGATAACGGAGCGATATGGGAAGCAATCTGAGGAGCACAGCAGCGATGCCGCTTATCTTCGGAGTTGTAGCATCAGCGCTCTTACTCGAATCGATCGGAATATCAGCGAATACTTTCGTCAAGAGTTCTCCCCACCAGGGCACGAGAGGGTCGCAGGAATCTCCATTTCGGTGCTCAGTAAGAAGCGTGCATGCATCGATGAAAAATCGGTGACATGTGATCAATAACGCGGTAGACGTCGCAAATTCATGCTCATGGATGACGTATTTTCGGGGAGAAAGAATAAAGATTCGAATTCGCCTCTTGGCGTCAAATCTTATGAGCAGGACCCGTGACTCCGTTCCGGGTGGGAATTCTCGATGGTTCTTGAATTCTCGGAACTTTCCAAAGATGGCCGCGCCGTCGGTATCCGTGGAACGCTCGAGATCCCGCCATCGATGCGGGAGGGAGCCAGAAACGTTCCATTGGGGAGAGTCCTCCATATTTCGTCACCAATCGAGTTCTCACGACTCCACCGGTTAACTGCCGACCAGCAGGGCGGAGGCGAGGACCGAAGGTCGACGATAATCGTACCGATGACGATGGCAGAATGGAGATGATACGAGTCTGAGCTCTCGCTCCCAGCAGCGCACCAGATGACGTTTCGTCGGGCGTGCGTAGGAGGTGCATCGGTCGCTTGTTGTTGTTCTTCATTGTGAAATACAGCCTAGCCACTAGCTGGTGGGCTCCCAGCACTTTGAGTTCACATGCACTCGACTGTGACTACTGGTGCTGCTCCAAATATCTGTTTGGCCGTCAGCCAGACAAGCCGAATTCAGACGAGCGAGCCGGCCTTTAAATCCCACCCCTGAGAACTCTCGCTACCCGCTCGGGGGTGGTGTACCGTACCAGCGAGCGAGCTAGTGATGACGAGAGAAAGGGAGAGAGGGAGGGGGACAGAGGGGGTAGGGGGGGAGGGGTGAAATAGCGGGATGTTCTGGTCAATTGAGCGACAACTTGCTTTCAATAAGAGCCTGGGAAAATTTCGCCGGCTGCTCCTTCGTCCGTGGCCTTCTTCTGGCGTTCCTCGATCGTTGCGTCCCATCGAATTGGTCCAAACCGAAAGAGAGGGAGAACACCTTTCAAGAAGCACTCCTGCCGGAGCGATGGCAAGACACAACCGTGAAGGTGAGGCAAGCTGCCGAGAAGAACAACTCCAGAATGAGATCGTTCGGGGACAGATAGCGGAACGGGTCGTTTGCCCAGCTTGTTTTTCGCCTGATGCGGCTCGTTAACGACCACGTCAATGCCGTCGATGACTACGTAGAAGAGACCCCAGACAGGTGGTTGTTCGGTTGCCCGCCCGCTCGCTCGCTGCCTCGCGCGCTCGTTTATTCGGCTGAAAGACGGGACTCTGCCTGCTATACGAAATCTGGAAGTGTGGCGGCAGGTGACGTTCGGAACGCGACATCTGCTCGGCGACAAAACGCTGAAGAATTTAGGCCACGGAAGCCGCCGTCTTGCGAGTCGCAGGCGGCTACCACGACGGTCCGCCTTGTTTCCACAGAGCCCGAGCCGAGCTACTGCTGCATAGCAACCCCGGGCGGTTCGGGGTCGAGAAAACTCTCAATCGGAGTCAGGAAAACAGTCGTCCGAGAACCCGGGGCTGCGAAATTCGAGTTGAACCAGACGCTTTGACGAAGTCGACGATTTCGCTTCCGAGGGGAATCTCCGCAGAGCGACGGAGTGCGAAGACGCAGGCGGGGCATTCCTCTCCAAACAGTTCAGCCGCGCGAACGCCTCATGCGCACGTTGTTTCCCCTCACAATGCCATGCCGAGACTGCTGTTCTTTTCAGGCCTTGAGACCCGTGCGCGAGGATGAGCTCTCGAGTATTTGAGTAAATATAGTTCGTTATGAGAAGTTCAAGATCGTGGCGGCCTCAGCGCTGGTGACCCAGTAGATAAACAAAAGTTAATCCATTATCGCAGCAGTTGCAGTGGCGGGAGCAGCGGCCGAGCCCCGACGAGACCCGCTGGCTGGTAGAGAATAGTAGGAAGCACACGACGACATTTCACTATGCGATGCACTGAGCAGGCGCACCCCCACTCTCTCGGTCGCGGGAGCGATTCTCCCTCCCATTGGATGTGTGCGTGTCCATCCATGGATTCGCACGCTCTCTCACTCAACCTCTTACCCTGAGCGCCTCTGTCTCCCTAAAAGGCTCGGCTCCCACACTCCCCGTGGGAGCGGTGATCATTTGCACAATTGCAGGTGTCGGGTTTCGTCCCCAGGAGCATTTAGGGCTTGACATTCAATTTCCTAGCTAACGGGATCTCCCTTTGGGACTGCTACGGGGAGCAGGAGGGTTTAAATGTGGGAACTTGCGGTCACCCCGAACGGAAGGCGCAAGATAGCGCTCCGACTGCTTCCAGATCGCATATCATCGCCATGACATTCGCATTTCGATCGGGGATGTCCGCCGGAGTTTTCCCTTTCGGCAGATTCGGGGAAAGTTTCAGCAGCGAGGCTCTTCTCTGCTTCAGAAAAACTTCTGAGGAAGTTCGTCACCGTGAAACCTCTTCAGAAGTGAGCCCGAGGTGATCGGACTCCTCTTCAGAGGAGCCTTCGAGAGATTTAGCCGGGAAGCGAGCCTCGATTCGGGGTTTTTCTCCCGCGCGAAATCTGAACTGGAGTCTGCACCCGCCCACGCATAGAGAAGACTCTAGCTCGGGGCATAGAATCCTGAAGATCAGCAGCAAGGCCGACCTCTCGATCAATTGGTTGAGCCGACCCGGGTCTCTTCGGTGAAGACTCGACGACGACCGTTCGCCTGGCTGGTGTTTGCCCGGGATGACAATGGCTTGGTTGCCATGACAAGGCTTAGGCAGGCCGAGTGCACCCCGAAAGCTTACAGGAAACGCAGGTTGGCTGACTCAGACGGCACGTGCCCCCCTTCCCTCAGCTGTACGACTACATGCAGGGCTAGCTAGGGCCGGTCGGTCGTGGTCTATATTCAGTAAGACTCCTCCAAGATGTCTAAAATAGCTTTCCAAACTCAAGAATCATCGATGATGCACCCTAGTCGTCTTCCTGATGCCGACTTCGGGTGTCTCAACTTCATCCGTGATTGCTAAGAAAGAGGATCAGACATCACGAGTGGCGAAGAATCTCTGAATTATTGCCAATGAATGACATTCAAGTCGATCTTCGTCAACGAGTCTCCCACCGAGATCCCGGACTTTCCCCGGGATACTCTCCCGCGGACCCTCACTGACGAGAATCCGAGGGACTGAGCGAGTGAAAGGTGCCCGTCGGTGATCTAGCGGAGTTTCGAAGGAAAAAACAGAATTTCCGTGTTCGGTATCGATCTTATATTTGTATTCACAGTCCGGCAGCGAGCTCCGGGGATCTTTACATGACGAGATTAGCAAAGTATGACTAGAAACAATCTGTACAAGTGATTGAATTGTTTGACTGCGTCCTTCTCCACCTTCTCCCTCCATTGAGAATTTCTTCTCTCATTTACTGATCGTAACAGTTTGCCAAAAACCCGCAAACATAACGAAGTTTCGGTGGGACATCATCGTTAATCAATAAATAAATACATTCATTCATCTATCCATCAGGTTGTCGAGCGCTGAAAAACTCAACTGGACGACCTCGACGATAGGCTGCTCTCACTCCGGGACGCTACGCATGACATGCTGTCCTGGTGTTTCTGCAGCAGCGACATTCGGCTGAATGTCTTGGAGCAGCGTGCGCAAGAATACTTCTTCACTTCCTGGTGCGTTTGCAGATGGGCGCGGAGGTTCGAACGATCCGCGAACGCTCGATGACAATGTTCGCACTCGAACGGCTTCTCTCCGGTATGGGTCCTTATGTGACCCTGAAGGAGCCAGGGTCTCGAGAAGGCTTTCCCGCAGATGTCGCACTTGCACGGCAGGGTGTGGGTGCGGATGTGCATTTTCAGAGCACCCATGGACACGTACGACTTGGAGCAGTACTTGCAGCAGAACTCTTTGCGACCGCTCGCCGAGTTCACGCAGTGGAATTCCTTGTGCTTGCTGAGCCCGGCGAAGGTTGAGTAACTTTTCTGGCAGTCGTCACAAGTGAAACGGTTCGAGCCGGTGGGCGAGCGCACATCTTCCTCCGGCTCTTTCTTCACAGCCACCGAGTTCCCGCCGTTGTTGATGTGGCTATTACTGATGCTGTTGTTGTTGTTGTTGCTGCTGACGGTTTCCCAGGACGGCACCACGGCGTCCTGAGGCTTTTCGTGGGTGAGAATCTGCGGTCGGAACGTCTGCGCGGAAAGATTGGCACAAAGCGAACTGTAGTAGAGCGCTGGGAGCGGATACAGAAGCGGGTTCCAGGGATCGAGCAGCGGCGCGATCATCGGTGGAATCATCGGGGTAGTTTTCGGCGACAGCGGCGTACGCGGTAGTCTAAACGTCGGTGAACCATCACTTGACACTGACGATAGTCTTTGCCGTTTGGTGGACAAGTCGAACGGCGTCGAGTGGATCTCTGTAAATTGACAACGGGAGTTTCTCTTAATGTGCTGCCGGCTCCACGACCGAGCTCGCGACTTGAGTTCGTCCGCGTCGAGCTGCTCTTCCAACGGCACCGGCGAACTAGCCTCCTCCGACTCCGCTTCGGGCGAGCCTGCAACCACCGATCTGAACTTTCTCAGCTGATTCCGGAACCTGAGCACCGGCTCCAGATAATCGGAGTGCGGACTTCTCTGCGCCAGCAGCGTCGGACTCTGCGACTTCGGAGACTCGAGCCGCGGCCGCATAATTTGCTCGGCGATTCTCTGCTCGAACGTACCGGGCACGGTCGCGGTTTCGGACGGCGAAGGCGACACAGAAAAAGAACTCCGCTCAGAGTTTGTGGAAAGGTCTTCCGGACCCTCGGACTGGGGCCCATCACTGGAAACCGTCCGAACGGGCTCGTCGAGCCACGGTCGTTTCACACCGCTTAGCGTCGAGCTCATCGCTGTCTCTCTCTGTCGTCCACGACGGCGACGGTGTCACTGCATCGCCGTAGAGACCCGAACACGACGAGTACAGTTATGTGGCGGTCCTATACTAGTCGTCCTTAAGCCGTAGTTCCCTCCGACCGAGCTACGTAGTCGACGACCGGGTCCTTTCCCAGCGAGCGCTCCGCCCCTTCTCTCGCGACCAATCGAGTGGCGGCTCGGCGCGTGGATGGCACGTGCTTCTGAAGCTTCAAGAAGAAGCATCCTTTGCATTGGGAGGAGAACACTGTCGCCGATGCCTCTGTCCGACCGTCTGTCTGTCCGTCCGTCTGTCTGTCGGACCGTCCGTCGACCGTCTCCGCCACTAGCCTTGAGGATGACAACGGGGGAGAAAAAGGACGACATCGAGTGGATCCTGTCACGAGACTTCCAATCTGTGGGAACGAGCGAACGATATGAATTGATAGTGCGGCTGCTGCGAAAGCACTACACACCGCTGGCTGTCGTCTGGCCCGGTCGCTCGGAGGCTTTGTGGCACAAGCCAGGAGCAAGTCCGATCCCGAGCACCGACCATCCTATCTATCGTCTCAGCGATTGATTTTGCAAGTCATTCATACAACCCCGATCTAGTGCGGGCTCGATGATCGGCTTTGGACAATTATTATCATCATCATCGATCTCTCTCGGTGAGATTGAGAACTTCATTTTGGGGAATTTTCCCGGAGTCCGAACGCGACGCTCTGTGGTCGAAATTCGAGATATGAAGATTCCGAATGGAGCAGGAAGCGAAATTCCCAACGGAGATCCGCCGATTCAGTACTTGGAGGGAAAATTCATCAAGAAGAGTTCCAGGGGAGTAAATTAGGCGGTTGCGAGTCATTAGTCCCTGGATCGTTCTTTTCTCCTTCTCGGAAGCGTCAGCCGGTTCCAGAGAGACTACCATAATTTTTTCCGGCTCTTTAGATGAGACGCCAGCTGTTGTTACACGGCCGCCGTCGCCGTCGCTTTGACGGACTAAACGCAAAACCTGTACAATGAATCGGCGGAATGGAGAAGCGAGAGAAGAAGAACCGACAACGTCCACGTCAGCGGAACAAACCGTGAAATCGATGTCGGAGCCCGTTGAACTCTCAACCATTACGGGGGTCGCTCCGGAGGAGGAGACCGAGTCCTATTGGCGCGCACGTGGGGACGTATTTACGGTGAAATACGTGAGTTTGTACGTCCGAGATGCGACAGGATGCGATGCGCACCAGACGGCTGACGTTGATTAACTTCCGCCAGCCGCACTGAATTCAGTGAGTCAAAAAGTCAAAAAACTCAGCAGAACGTCGGTTAGCCCGAGGCTCCAAGGTCGGTGTCGGGATCCGACCTCTCGAGAACGCTTTGTCAAATCAGAAATTCGACGTCTCAACCGAACTCACAGAATCTGAATTATTGCATCTGACCGAGTTAATTTGTCAGGGAGCAAGCGGTCCGGCCGGGAAGCCGAAGTGCGAGCGACCACACGCACGGGGCGTGAAGATGTCTGCCGCAGATAACGGTCAACGAATAGCCACGAACGTGTTACGTTCTAGTACGAGCGTATGACAAAGAGGAAGATCTGAGATCGAGAGACCCTCGCGACAGAAGTTTTGCCACTCCGAGAAAAAAAGAAGAGCTCTTGCTGAGCCGCCACGTGCTCGACCATAACTCTTGCACAACTCACACTGCATGTAGTCGGCGGCCAGCACGTGCGCTGGAGGCCTCAGAGACTATTCACTAGTTCTCCAAGTTTCTCCGGACCGTTTCAGCAGCGCTTCTCCTTCCCCCGTTCTCCTTGTGATTTAACCTCCCACGACATCCTCGACGACGGCGGTCGCGAGCGAACGAGTGACATGACGGCTCTGACAACTTTCGAGACCGCGACAGGAATCGTCAGCGACATTGTTCGGCGGGGATTGTATTTTTCTTTTTTGTCACGACAACAGCCTCATTGTCCGATGACATTTGCAAATCGGTTCTCGACCGTTTCGAGGGACGCACGGTGTGGTCCGGTGGTGTCATTTGATCTTCGACATCAATTCGATCGATTCCAGAGCGTGATTACGCCTCGCCGTCGTATTCATGCATTGTGTTGCGTCGGAACGAAGTATGCGCGCGTGAAAGGTCTCACAGGGCGAAGAGAGGATTCCGAGCCCGGGATGCATCCACCCGAGCGAGGCGGTGATCCCTTCTGTGGCTCGCGAGTGTCTCTCCGCCCTGGAGCGGGAATACTCTGCTGGAGTGTGCCGTCGGACGGAAACGACCGTAATAACGATCAAGATCCGACGCGTTCATCCGTCTACCCAGGCGATCCATCCACTTCTTGAGCTATGCGGTTCAAGTGCGATTCCCCAGACATGCACCCAGACGAGCGGTCGGTCGGTCGTTCTGGCGGGCGGGCCTACAGACGGACGGGTGGCCGGATAGATGGATGGATGGACAGACTCGATCCGTCGATTGTGATAAACAAACAGGAGGCCTTCTAGAAATTCGGTGTCACTTACTCTCGGAGGCTTTCGAGTAGCGGGAGCAGTTGTTGCCAACGAACGAGCGATCGAAGGAAAGGACGGACGGACGTACAGACCGGGACGCAGCTCGCGCAGCTCACACAGCAAGCCTCGGAACAGTTTCTGGATCCCTCTGGGCCACCACCGTCAAGTGACGCATGGAGACCAGGTGCTGAACAGGAAAAGACCACTATGGCGACTGGAAGGAAGCTGGAAAAGCAACAGTCCGACCAATGTGTCGATAGATGCCGCTAATTTGAGCAGCCACTTCCCTCGGCGAAACATCGAGACGACGACGACGAGAAACAGCGAGAAACCCAGGCAAGCAAACACGCTCGCTCGCGCGGTGCTCTCTGGACGGGACCTGAAAATGACGTGTCGACGATATGAAGATCTGTTCTAGGATCCCTTTCCTCCCTCGACGAGCCTGAATCAACAGGCTGTCCCTTTTCCTTAAGGACATCTGAACGACACCGGAACGAGTAATTGCTATCCGGGTCTGAAGGTGCGACGCATGCGCTCTCGGGTAGAACTCCTCCCGATCTATCGAGCTGGACTGGATGAATCCCGGGACGATCCTTCCTGCTCGGCATCCGGGAAGACTTCCCGATATTTCCCCCCTTAAAGTCCATTCGAATCCCTCATAAACCGTGCGGGCACAAGCTCGGGCCCTCGACGGGAGACGAACTAATTCGTGTTGACTTCCGCCTCTGGAGGCTTCGACGGAGCGTTGATAATTTTGCGGAGACCCGGAGAAGGGGTCTCTTTGATCCGTCTGACCCCTCACCGTTGACAGCGAGGCCGGATGGGGCTCTTCTGCAAGGGCTCTGGCTGCAAACGCTAAGCTGGAAGCGTCACCTCCACAATCAGGTCCGCTTGCGATATTGAAATATTTCAGGGAATCTTCGGAGGCCACCTGAAAGCTCCTTGTGGCCGGCTGGGCGAGGCCGCCCGCGACAGGAAACCGTACGCTCGAGCCGGGACGGAACTCCTTTGCCTCCGGGTTGGTTCTTGTTTTTCTCGAATTTTCTCTCAGGTAGGTATTGAGTTTCGAAAGCGATGAATGACAACCGTTGGAAGCACCTGGCGCTCTGAGAGGTAGCCATAGAGGTGCATGTTCGACCTGAGTAAGCGTAGGTTATTCTTATGCGCGTGGCATATGCCGCTGTCTCTTCAGTCGCAGCAGAATCGACGGCGGCGGCAGCAGTCGAGTTCAGTCACTATTCTTCGCCATTCAACGGGTTGAGACCAGACAAAAGTCGTCCACTTCGGATCAAGCGAGCGAGCGACCAACCAACCTGCCTGCCGAGACGATTCTTCGCGACGGACTGGAAGTCGCGGTCACTGTCCGGCTGACGAGTGCTCCGGCTGATATACGAGCGCGCTGATCTACGGTGGATCGCGCGGGACACCCAGACGAGCGTCGGGACCCAACCGGGACTGCAGACGCAGAACCTTCGTGCTCGTGGGAGCATCTGTCGGCATGCGCAGGTGATCCTCCTACACCCCTTGTGGATTGGTCGTCGTTGTCGCGGCCGATGGAGAAAAAAAACACGGGCGCGTGGACGCCAGACGATTCCTTCTGCAGCTGGAAATAGGGAAACCGTTCAGAGGCTCGAGCTCTGCCCGTTGGACAGGGGGAGCGAGTGGAAGCCACGAAGGCGGCAGCGGGCAGCTTATTCGATCATCAGGGAAAGCGCCGGGAACCGAAGATGATCTTCGATCTCGAGGAGCCAGATGCACGTCGAGTATGTTCGTGTGCCCAATACTCGCGGATCGATAAAGAAAGTCTCGAGATCGGGCGCTGTTTCGCCAAATTCGACTTCGAATCATCTCTCGGATGTTCAGCGAAGGGTCGGACGGCACTGCTTCCGCTGAACCGGAGCTCGATACAAAAAAAAGGCCGGGGCTCAGGCAGCTCTCGCTTCTCCGGATCCTCTCTGCAAATTGACTCCCTGAACAAAAGGCTTCGGTAATTTACTCGTCCGAGTCCTCTTCGACACCAAAAAATCTTTGCTCAAAATTCGGACTCAAACCCTTTGCTCGATCTCCTCCGTCGTGATTCACCGTCCGGTGTTGCGTAACTTCGGATATCCTTTGCCTTCATTAATCTCGGAGTGCTTTCAGCTCAGATCTGGGCCGGAGGAAAAACTACAGAAGCAAGGAGCGCTTAGTGCGGCTAGAAGACGCGCCGCGGCCCAAAAATCGACGGTTGTTTTCGGCCGAGAGGCAGGTGATCTGCATTGTAGAAAACGGCTCCATTTTTACATCTGCTTTCGCCTTCGGCTGAGCGGTGGAGTCGCCTTACACGGCGCTGTGCTCAAAAAAGCTTCGTCCGACCCGAAATTCTGCTCCAGAATACAGGATCCGAGACCCTGATATTTAAAATCTGCTCCCGGTGTGTCCCGGTGTACCCCTCCCCCCTTCGCTGCTCACTCGAAGAACGGACGAAAATTGCCTGACGGGCAATTAGACGTGTTTTCTCTAAAATCATCTGTCTTGAGGTCGATCTAGCTGCGCGAAGACTAAAGAGAGCGAAAGTGGGCAGTTAGCGACTCCCACACTTGCTCTATACTCGAAGCTGGTTATTCGCTCGGTTGATTTCGTACGACACGGCAGCGATGCTCGGGACGATAGCTCTCCCGCCCGGCTCTATCGGAACAAGAGGAGATCTGGAAATAGGTAGCTATGGAATGAATCTCAGAAGACCCCTGCGGAGACGGCACCGGCATGGTGCTTATTGGTCCGCCCGGTGATCGGCTCGACAGTTACGTCACAGCGAGGAAAGACTTCCCGGAGTGTTTTCACACGGTGGCTTCCGTTATAACAAACACTTTCCTCCTCAGAGACACCGGTGAGTAAGCGTGAGTATCCGATGTCTGAGTGCGAGCGACGTCATCCTTAATTGGTCCCCTTCACCGATACCAGAACCCGGAGAGACCCCTAGAGAGCTCAAGCGCTCATGGCTCGAACACTTCTTCTCCTTTCTTCCGATTTACGATTTTCGAGCATCGAATCCTTGCCTGGCAAAGGTAGAAAATTCTTTTTTCCCGATTTCCCCGCTCCCCCTGAGTGGAAACTGTAAGCGATTGCGATGATCGCTTTAATGGACGCGTCCCTTGTCGGGCGGGCGGTCTCGAACACCAAGACGGTCGGAAGCGTTGTCGATCACTGTTTTTACTCTTGTCTTCGCCGGTTGACTCCCATCGCCGGTGTCGGCGGCTGCTGGTGCTTTTGTCGCTGGTGGCAGAGTTCGAGGCGGGCGTCCCGGCAGCCTTTGGCACGAGGGGGTGGAAATGGAGAAGACACGCGGAATTTTGTTGATTTAGTAGCGCGAGCCCGAGTCTACCGGACTCGCTACTACAGAGCTTGGCCTCGGGATCGGCGACAGGCGCTCGTGGTGCTTCGCATCTCTAGTGTGTTTATGATGCTCTCGACGACTCGACTGGCTCTAGTTCTTCTACCTCCGGCTTATGGTGCTGGTGATGCTGGTGGTGTTACCGTCGCTACCGCTGCTGCTGTAGATCACGACAAGAACTTGCACATACAGTCACACGAACGCTTCGCAGACACCTTTGCCTTGAAGAGCTGGAACGAAGCATAAGCGCTTGTTTTCATAACCTGGCGGGCGGCGGCCGCGCGAGCCCGCCCGTTTCTACGTGGGACGATGAATTTTGTAGCAGCATTGACAGCTGATCGACAGACACAGTCACAGTCGCGCGCACTGCCTCGAACAGCGCATTTCCAGAACGAGGAATGGGATCGGAGCGAGGGAACGCGGAGAAATTCCCCGTTCCGGAACGCCTCGCACCTGGTTTAGAACGGCTCGCCCCTTGGAAAAAATTAGGGAAAACTCTCGAAATATTGTTTCCTCCAACTGAATGAATTTCTCGGCAACGAACTCGATAATCTTCGAGAGCCCGGTCCGAAGATTTGAAGTTCCTGGCGTTTGGCGCCAGAAACCATCTGTTTCGGGGGTGGCTGTTGTGTTCGATATACTGAGTGAGTGAGCGAGCAAGCGGAGCGACGACCGAGTGAGTGTAAGTGCGAGTTAGTGAAAGAACGAACGGACGGACCGGCGGCCAACACAAGGCCGGTGGGGGCTCTCTACGCTGATTCAGAAGAAGCCCTGGGCACCTGCCGCCCATCCAGGCCTGTCCGACAGATGGTGTCGTGTGGCCTCTACGATCGTCGGCGTCGGAGGTCACAATATTCATCGCCGAACTCGCCCTCTCGGCAAACCCCGGCCCGAACCTCCAGGTCTCTGTCGACGAGCATGCGATAGCCTGACTCGCTCACGGTCGACTTTCGCGTCAAGCCGTTGGGCGGCAAGCCTCACCGTGGGCTCAGCGCACTTGCCAAGCTAGAGTCTTCAAGACAGACCCGGAGCGCAAACCCTTCGTCAGCTGAGAAGGATTTTTGCGATTCCATGCGGAGGCTCCGCCGGCAACAAAGCCGTTAACGAACGAACCAACGAAGCTGCCAACGAGCGCTGTCTTCGGATTTCTTTAGGCGTTAAGCACTCGAAACGAGATAACAAAAAAAAATCGCGGAGGCCATGTCGAATTCGTATTGGCAGTTTTGTATTGTGGGTAGGCATCGCGGGCCCCATTTATTTCTCAGGGCAACCAGTTAGAGTGCATCCCGCATCGTTGGTTCGACCTGTGGATTCAAACTTTCGAGAACACAAAAGGTATCCCACCGTTGACGACGACGGCGCCAGCAACGGGACCATGCTCTTAGATCGAGTGAAACCGACGATTAGATTTAACTCATTTCGAAATTCATTCTTGATTCTCTAAAGCTGAAGTCGATCTCTGAGGCAGTGATTCCGCAGCGCGACGAGAGAATGGTCAAGGCAGACGGACTCCTCCGACAGTCCTGCCTAATTGACTGAGTCTCGGAGGATGTTTGTCGCTGAATCAAGGTTACCCGATATGAACCTGTTCCCATGGAGGTGTTGCCGACTCCATGCTTGCATGCATGTGTGTATACTGCAACACAGGTTGAGCATTCTATGGTTCGCTCCCACGACGGCCTAGCAACCTGCTCCGCAATCACCTGCGAGCTTCTCACCGAGGTCATCGGGTAAGTAGTAGGGAGAGAGCGAGTGCGGGATTTCATTCGTCCGACTTCGTTTTGCCGAACTCCAAGACAAAACTTCGTCGAGATCTCATCGGTGGCCCCCGCGTCATCGGCCCCTCGGAATCTGCTGCTCATTTCGGGCTCTGCCCGTGGGCGGATTTCGGAAGCTTCCCTGAGGAACGACTCCGGGACGGTGTGCGCGAATTCGATTGCTTAACTGGAACGGTAAGACGGGGCGCTGCGGACGATCGCCGACAGTAGTCACAACGACCATTGGCCGAACAGGACACGCACGCGAGCACGGCGCGGGTGCTCGCACTTTCTCAGCGCGAAAGAACAACACTACGGTGGTGAAAAGTTTATTGAGAACAGTCCGAGGTGACTGGGTGTCTCTCAAGAAAGGTGCGACCTCCACACAGCACCACATCGAGCCTGTCTGCCTACTCACCTACCTTACTGTCTGCCTCGTCTGAGAAACCTGGCAGAACACGAGCTCGACTGACTATGGGAAATATTCTTCTTCCACAGATTAGGAGCATCGGCTTCGAACAGGTCGAGTCCGTCGAGCACCCTGTGGGAGCCTGTCCGATACACGAGAGGTGAAAGCACTCCTCGAAAGCACCAGGTGATTGACAGAAAAATGAGATCGCGCGACATTCGTGCGAAAATTAGTCAACGCGTCAGAATCGTTCTTCGGGAAACCTCCTCGTTCCCACAAAGAAAATAACTTCACGTTTCTCGAGCGGAGCAGAGATGACACCGGATGGTTCAGATGCTCGGCCGATATCCCTCTCGGTCGGAATTTCGGGTAAATTCCTCAGAATTTTTTCCCTCATGTTCGCACTCTGGTCCCCGGCGGAAGGTGTTGATGTTGCGGCACTAAACACCGAGATACGCTGACATACACGAAGCGTGCGTCACAGCGTACCACCAGAGCGAACGGTCATAAAGAAAGCCATTTCAACAGCAAGTCGAAGTGTCGCATCGGACCAGCTTACGTGAAGGCTTGCACGGCCGTCAAAGGCTCGGGAGGGAAGGCTAGAGACCGAGCTGAAGGAGACGCTGCCTCAAGTTTCGCTGAATGCAGTTTGTCTCGTCGGGTGGAATGATTGAGAAACTGCTCTCCATCCCCGGCCCCGGCATGTGTTCGCGATACATTCTTTCAGCTGGTTTCACCCTCTACGATAGAATACTTCATGGGCCGGAAGATCACGTCGGTCTTTTTCTAGGACCACTAGGGTTAACTTGGGTGAGTGGCAAACTGGCGTTTTCCCAAATACGGGCTCCAGACTCAGCAGTTTCAGGTCTCGAGACAATCTCGAAACGTCAGTTTCAGGGTAAAGACGGATGCAGAGTATGGAGGTCTGGGAGAAAGCACGATCACCAATCTAGAACCGGGTTCTGATACCCAGACATGAATTTCCGATTATCATCTATAGCTCTGCGAGTTTATTGCGCTAATTTGACATCGAAGAGTTAGAGATAGCTTTTGGGGAGCTCAATCATCAGGAGATCTGGATTTGAAAAAAAAAAATTCTTGTGTATCAAATGAATCTAAGCATTCAGTGGAGTATGGCGAAGAGCTCGTCACCGACACATCCAGGGCGACGTGAGAGATGTAGCCGAGAGAATCGCACGCTGGAAATCGTTTCTACAATGAAGAATTTCCGACTCTCCACGGCTCGTCATCTACCCGATGAGCTCAGAGGAAACTCTCTGGCGACACAGGTCGCCAGGCCAGCCCACAAGTCACTATGACCTCCTCTTCATTGGATCTGTTGACAGATTTAGTGGCTTCGTTTCGTCGAGAAGTTGTCGTCGAAGACCGACGAGACTCGGAGACAAAATGCGAACAGTGCAGTCCGGTCTCGGAATTTCTCAACGACCCGGTGCCGATTTCGTTTCGCGAGCGCAAGGTTTCCCCGGAAAACCTCTAGCTATAAGCCAGGGAATCAATAGTCGTTGAGCTTCCAACTGTCAGACTTAATCTTAGCAACGTTGTTGCACAGGTGCGAAGAGTGCTCGTTGGAGAGTGCGCGTCGAGCCTAACCTAAGAGCGAGTTCTGCCTTTTGAGTGTTTCAAATGCAAGGTGGTCACATATTTTTCCAGCTTGCTTTCCTCTCGACAGAATCGGCTCGACGAGTACGCTTGACAGCCCCTGCCAGTGAACTCGGCTTTTCTCGGGTCGCACTCGAGATTCCAGACGTTATTGATATCGGTGCACCAGCCGGCCACACTCATCAGGAGTGGTATGTACATAGTGATCCAATCCTTCAAAATGACGAGAGATCCTCTGGATAGACTCCCTTCTACGCACCGCATTTCTCTCAATGACGTCCATCATTCATCAAACGGAAACCACTCTCCGTTCGGAGGCCGCTCAAGATAAACTCCCAGTATGAACTGTCGCTGACGAATAAACCTCTGATTGCTCCCCCTGCCTTTCTTCCGGGCGAGCGATCTTCGGGGCTGGTGCCTTAACGTCAAGAGAAAGCAGAGATAGGAAGGATGAGATAATGAAGGTCGGAGGTGCATCCATCCATTCGCGATGAAGAGTAAACCCACGAGGAGCATTTCACCTCCGCATCTAGGATCGAGAATCCTGCGGGGGATTGCAGTCGATGAAGAATTTAATTTCGGATTTGCAGTCCGCGGAGTTTCTGCTGATTTTTTTCTTACGAGTCACTCTCTATGAGTCTCCGTGCTAAACGGCTCTGAAAGGATGATCGATTCGCTACAATCGATGGAAGTGGTCGTGACCATCGACGATGGGTGTTCGAGCTGTCCAGAGTGCCAAACGTCAAACACCAGTTTATCCCCGACGCGTTGTAAGAGGGATCCTCAACGACAGGCATGGGAGAGTTTGCATCGGGTTTACGGGAAAGTTCCGCAACCTGTCGAAGAGTGGAGCACGCACTTGTGGGAACGACGACGACGTCGACGACGGAATCGATAGCTTACGCGTCTTTAAAGGTGAACCAAGCACCGCTCAGGAGAAACACTTACTAGTAGTGCCTATTTCTCGAGTGTGATTAGTGAACAGGCGAACGAGCGGGCGAGGAAGCGAGTCGCCACCAAACGGAGGCCCAGGGCAATGCGACTGCTCCAATCGATGAAGTACTCTCTACAGTCCGTCGCTTTGCGGAACTTCTACCGATTCGAAAGGTCTCATATCTGTAAGCGACTAGCTTGCAGACAGCCAGACGAGCTGGTTAGCAGCGATTTATCCCGGAGAATCTTATCCGAGTAGTGCACTCCGCTTATCTTAAGAGTAAACACGACGAACAGGACTTCAGATCACCTGAACCCTCGAGCTAGTCGGGCTATCGCAGACGTCTCAAGGACCTCCATCTCTCGGTCCATTTTTCGGTGTCGTAGAAGACGTCCCGTCAATTCGGTGGTGGTGATGTTGTCGACGACAACAACCAGCAATCAGGTCTGTCGTGAGGGTGCAAAGTCTCTTTTGCGGCACGGTAATGATCGCCGCTGGACTCGGCTGACGGTGGTGATCGACAGATCATGCCGTCCGCCTTCTCCCCGCGAACGAATTCCCTACGCCGGGAATCGCCCATTCTCGAGGACGGGACCAGCAGCTGGATCATGAGGGAGAAGCGAAATAACGAGAAGACGTACATATCGAACGGCAAGAGTCATCGTTCTTCTTCGTTCGTTCACTCGCACACTTCCTCGACGAGAGAGAGAGAGGGAGAGTGGTACCACTTTGTTTCTGAAATCGCGCTCTTCTTTGTTCTCTGCTCCCACTGCTGTTGCCGCCTCTCAAAAGACCAAGTTCATCTATTTCATACGGTCGTCTGCTCATTCATCGACAGGGAACTTTTTACTTCAAGATCTAGGTGCTGGTTTACTGTCTGGCTGCTCGGTGACTGCTCGAACCGTCGACTACCAGACGGAATCGGAAAGACGAGGCCCAAGTCCATCTCTCTTCTGCAACAGAAGCTCGTCCGATCGACGAGGGTGCCGCTGCCGTCGCCACTGCAACAATAGAGCCGAGGAACACCTGATCTGGTTTTTGACAGGGGAGCCAATTGACGAGCGTAAAATACGCGATGGTGGCTAATGGAAACTCCGGAGACGGTGCTGCGGGTTTTCATGTCCCTTCGGTCCTAGTTCCATGGAGCGGCTTCCCGAAGAGTCGCGACAGCTGATTTTCGTGATCGACTTCCGGTATTGTTCGTCTCATCTCCATTGAGACTAATTCGAAAACTTTACCGAATCGACGGGGATCATCGCATCGCTCGGACCTGACGGAAACCCAGAGAGCGCAATTCGGTCTCAGGCCGATAGAAACAATTCACGTTTTCTCGGATCCACGGAGAGATATGGATCAGATGTGAATAATTACAGAGATCCTGCGGAAATGATGAAGTCGAAATCTGCCGCACCTTCCCGCAGACTCAGAAAACTTTCGGTGGCCATTTCTGAAGTATGTTTTTTCTGCTCATTATCCACTGTTCTTTTTTGCGTCTATTCGTCTTCTTCTCATTGTTGTTGTGGTGGTGGTGGTGGTTCGATTTTCGATTCTCTCCCCGTGCATCTGTCATTGAACAAGAAGTCCTACTACGCTCATGGACGTGTCCGCGGTAGGCGCCCCAGTCTGCTGCACGTCAGACGGAGCATTTCTCGGCTAGTAGTAGGTGTTAACCACCATTGAACAACAGATGCACATGCAGAGAAAGAGCGCTCGACATGTGGTAAACCCACGGCTAATATTGTCTTCACACAAAACATGAGGTTGACGCGGTCCATTTTTTTCCGTCTTCTTTTCTAATCACGCAGAGGAGGAAATTAATCTGTCACTAGGGTAGTACCAACATTTGATTCACAGCTTTCAGACCGCCTATGAGCTACGCCTCCAATATACGACGATCAGCGTCGAGTTGAATGTTGACGGCGCCGACGTCCGCAGAGATCGCCAATCGGATTGAAAATACCATCGGCGCAATCTCCATGAACGCTCTGGCTCGAAGGAGAACAGGCATACGGATAATTGAGGGAAATGTGCGTTCTGAATAGGGTGAAAAAGCTCCGGGAGATATTTCGAGGCGAAGTCACTCGTCCGGCGCGAGTTAGCACGTGCGCAGAATCCGAGGGAACTCGCGTCATTCAGGGCGAAAGTGTTCTCGATCGTCATCGCCATCGGTGGGACTACGGGTCGCACCTGCTTCAAGAATCTCGTTCAGTCAGAGCTGTCGGTCGTGGGTGTATCTTGACCGCAGTGACTGAGTTTGCTCCGCCGAGAATGTGTACCGTCGCAGCCCGCCGGATTCCATGTACTCGAAGGAGTCCGGCGCCAGAGAGCAAACAGTTTCTGTCTGGTATGCGAAACAGTAATTTGAAAGCAGCTACGAGAACTCGACGGACTTAGCGAACGCCTCCGAAATCACATGCAGTCAACGGTGAAATCAGCGAAACCCGAGATTCACCTGTAGCGTCTGCAGAGGCAAGTTCGAGCCGACAGAGACATGCCCCCGAATCCGGGGTTTGAGAGTCGGTGCAAAACAAAGAAGACTGCGTAAGACGAGCCCGTCGTCGATGACCGATGGATTCGAATCCGATTCGATCGGCGTTAGATTCGGAAGGAGGAGCGACTTCGAAAAGCGAAGACACGGGACATAGATCCGGAAACATTCGGGAAACTCTTCCGCCGAGATCACCTGTGGGCTCGCTGGAAACCGACGAGAGGAGAAGATGGTGGCAGCGGCTGCGACGACGTCGACAGCACTTACGAGACGAGCAGAGCGAGAAAAGAAGAAAAACTTGAAAGAGGGGGCGTTTGTCGCTCGCTGTCTCAAACCTAGAAAGCTCGGTGTCGTTGACGCCGCAATCGGGAGGCACCTGTGGTCTGTCTATCCCTCGATCCAGCAGCCAGTCAGGCAGCGGCCATCGATCGAGATTCATCTCCTCTTTGTCGCCGCTCATGGGTCCGGCGCCAGAGTGCAAACAGCGGTCGTCTAGATTCCTCCTTCCACGGCGCTTTTCACTACGGCCATTGAAGACACCTGCAACAGCACCATCTCGAATGCACCTCGACCGTTTGAACGGCACCAAGAGCGGAGACCACTGAGTCAGTGAGGCTCATCACACCCCGCGAGCAATCACTCTCGTCGAGACAGGGACGGGCATACACAGTCTCCACGGCCTCTAATTAGTCCCATTCGTTTCGCAAGCTCATGGAAACTCGGATATACGTACGAGTGTACATTACAGAGCTGAAACGCCGCGGATCACCGTATCGCTGATGTGGGGATGAAACGGGATCGCCGACGACTTCCGCCTAATCGATCGATTCATCTGAAGAAGCCCGGCACTTGAGAGAACGAGCTTGGATTTGTTTTTTTGAAATGATCGGATTTTCAGCGATCAGACCGCCTTTCCTAGAAACGACGCTTGTTTGGAGTGCATGCCCGAAAGAGCATTGTTATTGATTGCCGAATAGAATATTCTCGGATGAGAGAAATGGCGGAGGGGGAGTACCTCGAGCGAAGGCTTACGGATCCTTTTGCGTAAAGTTCACGATTGCTCTCGGATTTGATCGCAGACGGAAAACAGGATGTCAGGATGTACGATTTCTCGAAGAACATATGATTCGCCATGCGATCCGACCAAAAGGTCCGATTTCCCCTCCCTTGTTCCGACTCGGATCGCTCCGTATACGTTGGCTCAGCCCGTGAACTTCTTTTTTTCGCTCTCCTAAACGGTATCCGGGAAGATATCACTAGAGCGTCTCCGTGGGAAATCGCTGATGCGGGGGCATGCTTAAGATTGACAGATTTCTCTTTCCAGGATACCTGGCTGAAGTTGACAGCGGAAAACGCTTTCGAACGTTCTTTGTTTTTTTTATTTCTTGCTCCATCCCACCGTGGTGACGTATGGAATCGATCGGCTTCAGAGAACAATCAACGATGAGAATTCGTTTCTTGCACCTAAATCTACCCGGATCCGGAGAACGCGGACGATAGGAATTCCTCTCGGAATGGAGCGAGTGCCATGGTGCACACCTGATCAAAAGTTTGAGCGGCTGAGATCGCTGGCGCCAGTTTGCAAACACAGTCACGCCTAAAAAGTCGCGCATCATCCCAGTGTGCGGGGCAGCGGTAGCGACTCGAACATGCTCCACAAGAAACTCGAGAGGGTTGTGCGGCGGCAGGTCCGGAACTCCGAAATGAACGGGTAACCGGATAGAGCGGAAACGCCTACGATCATACCGACTCTCGGAGCCAAGCCTGCAATTTATTTTTCCGGCGGCCGGTGTTTTTTCAAAGGTCCACGGGAGATTCACGGCGCTTCTGAATGTCTTCATTCCGTTTGGTCGCATTTCATTCAGCTTTCATCGAGGCTCGTTCTCGAGCGCTCGACGAAGTCTTCTGTCTCGGCATTATTTCGGCTCTTCGGAGTCAATATCCGTATGAAACTCTGTTCTATCCGCTTCTGCTTAGGTACGAGTGAATCCCCCCGTGAGGATCGAGAAGACGATTCGACATCTGAACGATGCGCGGCGGGATCGCCGTTTTATCATTAAATACATTTGTCGCGACGGACGCAGTCCACTCGCGTCCGAATTCCTCAGAGATCCTCAATACGTGCTGCGACGACGTCCCAATAGAGACATGTGCCGACCAGGACCTGTATCCGAAATTAATATGAACTCTGGGTATGAATTCCGTTGTTATGTTTTCTGTTCCGTGAAAAACGAACGAGTTTTCCCGCAGATGTGTATCTCGGAGACAGCGGAAGTTCGCATGACCTCGCGGATTCTGAAGCGGAATTTTAGCAGAAGTCCTCGTTGGTCTCTCTTCTATCGGCCGAATGTGGAGCCGAATCACCGAGTTGGATATTCGAAGATCATCTCGCCCCGGCCGAGCGGAGAATCTCACTCGCGGCCGAATCTTCTCGTGGCTGGACACGTAAGTCAATGGAATCCACGGAAATTCAGACCGACTGAGGCTCCAGATGATTCCTGTTGGGACAAATCGAATACTTCGGAGCTCCTCAATGAGATTCGCACCTTCGGGGGTTCTCGCCCTAGGAGGGCTTTGTGAAGTCCAGACACCTCGGCGCCAGAGTCCACCTGCAACGCGACTCCCACACACTCTCAGACACATGAGCGGGCACACTCACCTGAGCGGCTTGCAGCCGCGGCGGGGGCAGCGGCCGGCCGGCCGGCGTACATACATCCATCCATCGAGGAGCACACAAAGCACGGAATCGTTCGATGTTCCGAAGAACATCACAGGTTGACTTACTGGCTCGCTGGCTCCTCTTTGTGCTATCGACTCCGCGTATGATTGTTGCCATTGTTGGGTCCGTCGACGACGACGACGACGAGAATCCGCTTGTACGGGCTTAGCGGGTCGGAGCCCGAATCCCTGCGCGCTCATCGTCCGTTTATCCGACTGAGCACCGAATCACCTGAGGGACGGCGGCGGAGAAGCCCCGAGTGTTTTCCCCGTGCCGTGAACTCGGCTCCGGGCAGGTGTACTCGGCATAGGGACGGGGAAGACACTCTTGTTTTTCAATAGTCTTATTTCTGCCTTGTTTCGGTCGCTTTTCGGTACGGTCCGTCGCCAGCACCGGACATCCTCCGAGTCACCTGCTTTTCATCCTACCCGGATCAGGCCGCCGAGCTGGCGCGAACAGTTTCCGCGCACGTGCTGGATCTGGAGTAGCCAAGAAGAAAGACAGACATACCTAGCCAAGAAACACATACATACACAGAACCACTAGAGAGACGCCTCCACCGCCACCGGATGTCTTCTGGACCAAAAGTCGCGGAACTACTGAAAGCACTGAAGCACTACTCGAACCGGATACGACAACGAGCCGCTACGCGAGTGGAGTGCGATCAAACACTCACTCGGAGCTAATTTGCATACGAGACTGAACAAAGTTACTCACTTTGAGAAAACAGACCGCGGAATCGGTGTAAGGCAGCTGTCTTTCCGGCAGACGTCTTGTGCCTAAGCTCCTGGATTCCTCCGGAGTTCGTATAGCGTATAAAAATGTACGTACTTCCTCTCCCCATAATGTCGCTCGAATATCGTCCTCGTGAATCCGTGGTTCTCGACGCCATTCTCATCGCGCTCCGGAATTATCACATCGGGCGTCTCGGCATGATATTCTATCCGCGTTTTGGCGCAACCGGCTCGTTCCCCCCCTCGTCCCGAGAAGGCGTCTCCTCCCAGAGCTCAATAATTTCCTTTTCATTCGATTTGACCTAATTTGACGAGCATCAGACTTCGCTATTCCATCGCGAAAGTGAGCCCTGTCTAGGAGCCGATGGACAAAACTATGACTTTTCGATTTTCCCCCCGAGAGCCAGTCGTGAAACAAGTGTACGATGACCTCTGCTCCTGATTTACGATTGCAGGCAATTTCCGACTGCAGACGACTTAGCGGAGGCGACAACGTATACGACGGAATTCTTGACAGAAACCTCATTTGATGGCTCCTGAATGTTATGTTTTTTCCCCGCTTTTACCTCTCTCGCAACGTTATCCGACGTCGGTCGGGTTGTCTCGATGCTCCGACGCTCTGTCGATTAAACTTGCGGCGACTCGCGACGACGTTCTGTCGCGCCGAACGCCCGAAGACTAAGATGCCGGCGACAGGTGAAGAAAAAGAATTTTCACCTGGCGCGAGAGCCACTCCGAGGTGAACGTCAACTGATTGCGGCCTTAAATCTGGATTTGGCTCATTCACTATCGAACGACCATGCTGCCGCCAAGCCCGCTACGACTCACATTCACCGTCTGATCTAGAGTATTCGTCTAACAACGATCGACTTCTCTTCGCCGTGGAGGAATTTCCCGTTCACCTTGTCTCTGTGGGAAAACTATTCTCCTGAGATCGATTGTAGAGTGGCATCCCTGGGAGGATTTGCGAGGAAAAATCCGCGAAACGGCAGACGAGCACGCTTTTCATGCTCAGGACGCTGCCTAGAAGTTCCCCGTCAGGCTGGTCTCGACGAAAGAAGGTGGTCATTTTTTCTCCGGAGTCTCGGCTCCGCGTTCATTAGCAACGAGATGTCGCCGCTCTACTGCTGGAGACTCCCCGATCTCATCAGTGTCCAAATTTATCGTTTCTATTAACACCAAAACGAAAAGCTTGGCGAGTGGTTTTGTAAAAGTTTGTTCGTCAGGCCACCACATGTCGCGCGAATTGCTTTGCGAGCGTGCGTACCACGAGACGGCAAACAAATGAGCTTTCTTCATACGAACATATGAAGATTCGCACACATATGTACATGTGAGCTTCTCTCGTTCGGGGCCAATTTGTTTTTGTGCTCCGAGAATGCTCGCAGAGCATCCGATGCGTCCATGATGTCTTCAAATGTCTCAGAGATAAGCGTCTGCGTCCGAAAGGTTCGATATGCATCAGAAAAGTGCCGACAGCGAAAGTGCATGGTCGCGCATTCTCCGTCCTTGTTCCTCTTCGCCGAAGATTGCGACGAGTCCACACTGATCCGGAGGCTTCGGCGAAATTACAGATCCGAACCGGATAGCTCGCGGAAGCTCGATCGATTATTATGGTAGCTGGGAGGGACAATCGCGCCTTGGGAATTGAATCAAGGAGCGAGATACCTAGGGTTGAAACAAACGGGATAATCCCCCGTTCCTCATCGTCAAGCTCGTACACCTTTCCCGATGGTTTCTAGCTCGAGGGGAAGCAGCGATGGAATCGCTTCCCGAAATTCCCGACCCCCACGAGCGGAGATCCCTCCCTCGTCCCTATTCCGAAGTTCTACGGACTCCCTATTCGCTTGTTGGAATTACTGTACCCGGTGTTCGGATCGGCCGTTTGGAGATGCGATCGTTGCCGCTTCTACCGAAGCAGAAGTCGGCCGGTCGAGCGCAGTCAGCCAGCCTTGGCAAAGTGCGAAGTTCGGCTTGTGTCGTTGGACCTGCTGGCTTGTCGTAGGAACCTGGCTAACGTATCGTTGTCACCAGCGAGACGCACGCGCCACGCGCAGCTGCAGTCGGTTCACCTGCCGGAGCTGAAACACCTTGCGTATACTTACCTACTACCGACAGCCGGGGGCTTCTGGTTGTTTTTCCTCCTTCATCTCTCCGTAGACTTGTTAGCCGGAATCGCTCGTCCAACTCGCCCGCGGTCTGCTCACTTGCCTGCCCGCCTGCCTCGCGGACTATCCAAAAGTAGGTGCTCCACTCGTCGTCCCTAATGCCCTAGTGCGCACCGACTCGCTCGCAGATAGCAGCTGGATCAGAGTGGCTCCGTCACGCGATTCAATTAACGAGCCTTCATCATATTGGAGATTGTCATCAATGGGGGCAAACGCCGCAAGCGAAGCAGGCCTCCAATCTTCGAGAATCTATTTCGGAACGGACGCCCTCTCCATTCACTGCGCGAATTCTTTTTCCACGGCAATCGTCATTCCTCCAAGCATTGAACTCCTCGATTTGGGCATTTATCAATTCATTGATTGATTAACATTATAACATGATATTATATTATATCTATAAGTTCCAATTTCCACCGATCCCTGTGGGAATCTGCATTCGGTGGGCCGGACTCGATTGGTTTGATTCCACTCACTGTCGAGACCCATCAGAGGGTTCATGTGACGAACAACACTGACGAGCGAACATCGATCGGATCTTCCCGACAGCGCAGGTTGACCGTCCGTCCCACCATCAACGACCACGGTGCTGACATCTGCCGCTGCTGCTGCAGTGAATCGATGCTGACGGTCTGCACGAAAACCTGCTGAGTGAGCCTGCGATAGGGGTACATTGGATTAGGTCGTTATTTTCCCCCACCGATGACTTCAATCGCACCAGAACAGGTTGCAGACGTCTTGTGCTGTTTATCTCTGGAGCCTTCCGCTCTTCGGGGACACGCGGCAAGTGCCGCTCGTGCCTAAGTCACGGAAGAGCATTGCGGAAGCAGGAGGCAGCAGTTCCCAACAGACCGACCAACGGCATCGGATCTTCGAGTTATTCGCCATGGCACACGCCACGCTTCCGTGCGGATAGGTCCTCGCCTCGTCCAGCTCCGAGTTATGTGAGTTCGGCAAAGAAGAGAATTCCGCCGTTGAGCTCTTCGACATGGGACTTTGGTAGGGAAATGTGGCTCCACCGACAGGTCCGCGCGTCGCACATCTCGAGCAAAGTTGCCTATCATTGAAGGATGTCGCAGGACGTCTTCCGAAGCAACGTCGCGGGAGGCGACCACGACGTGAAAGCTCGCCCTTGAGCTTCAGTTTCTCTTTCTAATCTTCTTCCTGGAGACGGTCACGTCGTCTTGACCCGAGAAGGGTACGGGGAGAGTTCCGATCCTAAGCAGCCAGATGGAGCATATTGTACGCACAATAATGATTAGAAATTATTTAATTATAATCATTCCATCGGAATGGCCCTCTATCCTTAGATGCTCGTCCTTTGGTCCCGCCCGAGCACCTAGCCGGATCGATCGTACACGTCTGACATCGACGGCAGAGAAGAAGTTCAATGTAGGGACATGTTCATCGGAAATGCTTCATCTCGAAGAAAACAGATGCGTTAATGGCAGATGTGCCGAATTCGAAACAAGGCAAAGAGACAATCTGTTCTCGCTGCCACATCAGCTCGCTCAGCGAGTAATCAGAGCGAATAACCGAAAATGATTGAATCGTATTAGCCAACGAGCATGAGATTGTACCGGTCGAACCACGAAAGACCGAGGAGACAATCGGTGTGGGAAAACACCAGAATGAGCTCGGGTGGCATCATGATGGAAGCACACTGTGAATGGATAAATCCTCCTGGAGAGTCGCCGTAGGTATCCGATCGGACATCCTTTTCGTCGATTGAGATTTCTTGGGAAGCCAACTATTTACTAGGGGATCGAACGGCCCGATAGGCGAACTGACAGATATACATAGCTGGTTCTTCTTTTTTTTCTTCTCTCTGTTCGCATTCTGCTCGCTTTGACAAGCGCAACATATGGCCTACGGAAGCGGAAACCACAGAGAGGATGGGATGAGCCAGCAAGTTAGATAGCCGACCGCGAAAGCATCCATCGACGGGGCTGGCCACCGGTAACAGGATCTCGGCGAGTGGAAACACCGGCGGAGCAGGTGGAACATCGGAGCCAAATCGTATCTTCCCCTGGAAGCGGCCTCGACGTCCGGGCAAAGTTCCGCTGCGAGACGACGATGATGTTTTTCTTACGATGAAGGTATCGCTTCCATCTGTGCTCTCGCCATTACGGTATGCGGGTGGTGCGTATCCGCTGAGCTCATGCTCTCGATGGACGTGGAGAGATCCCCTGCCTGGAGCTCGTCTCGACCGTCAATTTGCGAAGGAAACAAGAAGCGGAAGCGGAAATTAAATTTTTCCACCCGGAGACGAGCAGGTACACTTTCCTGTCTTGCTCGTTCTTGTGAAGGTGTCCGACTGAGCTCAAAGCTCCGGCAGGAGCTCCGGACACGAATTTAATTTGATAGAAAGGAACTGTGAAAGGCGTTGTGCAGGTCTAGAACCGGGTTCATAAAAGCTAAAATAGTTGAAAGCCCGTGTGATTGGTTTTCTTTGGCGCTCTCTCTTTGAAATCGATCGTCGCCACCACCGCCGCCGCCGCCAATATAATCGACACAGTGCACCTCCTTCTCAGAAGTTGACTTCACTGGTTGTCTCTGATGTTGTTGCTGTTGTCGACGTCGCCATCATCATAAGTTGCTTTAGACGGTAGACGACGAGGAGGATCCGTTTCGGTTCGTGCACGTTGTATTGAGGACCCGAGCTTCTTCGAACGCCGGGAGCTTTTTTTTGACGTCGAGAGATTTGTCTGAACCTGTTCGCCCCTTAGACGCGAATTAGCTACCGAGCGATGGTCCGAAAGCCGGTCGTTTCTGAACCCGAGAGGACTAGCTACTTGCGTTCGCCTACCTGACGACTGTCCGACGACGACTGCCTACCAGGATGTTCAATAGCACCGCGTCACCTGTTTGATTGGAGGTTGCGTTGACATCTACTCGAGTAGGACTCACCGGCCACAAGAGCGGATCTAGGCTTCATATTGACTGCTCGCCTTCTGTCTTTCTGTCGGACTAATAGTATTTGTTGAGCAACTCGTCGATTTCTCGCCTGTCATTAGCTTCGGCCGCCGCATGACCACAAGACGGAATCAACTTCGACCGGATCACCGACAAAGCTCAAGGAGGACATAAAACGACTTGTCTCCGTTCACTCATATCCGCGACGTCGAACACTTTCCAATTTGTCAGAGCTGCTCGCTCCAACCCGTTATTATTAAACAGAGTCCGAGCACAGGCCGCTTCGGGCAAGCAATGATCGGTGACTTGTAGCTCAAACCCCGAAATGAGTAGTAGGGAGCCCGCCAGAGACCTGGGCAGTCATGACAAGTTCGACATACTGAGGGAAGATATATAAATCTTTCTATTGGATCGCGACCCCTTGGATGCAAGGTGGATGAACCATATCGTTGGAATATTTGTGATTTTCGGACAGCAGTCTATATTTTCTGTGCTTCAAACTATCATCGACGTCACTCGAATGACACAATTACCCCCCGATCTCTGAGAAAACCCCGACGTTGGCGTACACGGGCTCGATGATGCGTGCCTGAATGACTCGACATGCGCTTTCAATTCCCGTATCCGAGCGCTTGAATATGCGTGCAGTACGTATGGGCTCGTCAGTCTGTATGTTCCGTCTCTCTGACTGAGAGGCAAGTCGGTCGGTCGCTCGTTCGGTCGACTGGTCGGCCAGGATGACAGTCAAGTAGCCAATGGCACCAAGTGTACGCTCATTGCGTGGGATGTCGAGCTTCTCGTCCGTTGGGCGAAAATACATACTTACACAGGTGTCGGTGGATCGAGCAACGTATTTTTAAATCCGTTTAGGAAGTCGCTACTCCGATGGAGGCGGTGTAACGGGATGAAGAACGCCGTATGCTCCATTCCCAAGCGCACCGTTGTCCACTGAATAATCGACAGGTGCTCATAGTAGAGGGTTCTGCCTCAACGATGCCTATGAAAATGTTGAACTCTGACAGATGAGATTATTTCACGTGGGAGAACATATCACTGTCGAGACGAATATTTAGAAAATTCGCAAAACTTTTCTAATTTTGTGCTATCGCATGTGCCATGATGGTATCCGGGTCGCTCAGGGTGCGAGCGTTGCGCGGAAAATCGATTCCCGAGAGGAAAGTCCGCTGTTTCAAGATTTGTTCAGGTTCAAACCACTAATGGCGCGGTTGTCGACCGCTCGCCATTCTTAACCACAGTGTGAATGCCTGTCCGTAATATGTTCTACGTAAGGGTCAGAGCGGGTCCTGGATCCTCGATGACCCGAGCGCTTTTCGTGGAATCCACGCTCACTGGCTGAGACGAAGATCCTGAAAGGAATCGTGAGCTCCGACCGCAGATGTGGTGTCTAGCAGCGACTGCCAAAGGGTAAAGGTCCCTGTGGCCTAAACAGGGCGGTTCTGGGTGGGGATTCCGCGAGAGGCGTTACCTTATATCCAAGCCAGTTAGGAGCGTCGTCATCGTAATCATTACCGCATCGGAATGCCTTACGGCGAGTCCATGCATATCGCTTGACCGCGCTCAGTTTTTTCGTTACGACTTCACCTTCTCCCAAAACATTTTGAGGGAACCGATGCAGTCGGTGGATTGAGCCCTCGCTGGTCGACGGAGACGCCTTCATTCACGATCGAATCCATTGGTATCTCGTCGAAGGGATTAGCCCAGGGAGATTTTCTCCCGCTCCCTCCGAATAGGCCCAACGATTCTGCTGAGGAATTACCGGAGTAGTATTATACAATCGTAGTGCCCTAGTCCCCGGTTCTGGCGAAAGACTCCGCTGCTCGTCGTCTGGCCCCTTGAGCATGACTCAATCTACGAAGTGGCGCACGATTGATCTGTGCGACGCTCTCGCGGTCGTCATTCTTGGTGGGGTGTCTCCGTGATGGATTTGCTGTTACTTCGAAATTAACAGCCACAGTGCCACAGTGAAAATAGAGGGAAATTATAGCAACCGAATCAGGCGCTATGGCTACTCGGAGTCCAGCTGAATCCGTGGTCGTAAGGAATTTCCCATCGGCATGCCTAACACACCTTAACGAATGCCACCCTTTAACCCCCAGGAGTGTGGGAGTCACGCCTCGATTTTGCGGCGAGCATTCCAGCTCGAGTTAACCGCTTTCGACGTAGTGGTTAAGCAAACGATTGAGGTCAGCTGAATGCCTGTGCAATCAACGAGTATCTCTTTTCCCTCGAACTATGATACTTTAGCAGTTCGGCAGAAGTCCGGGCAGGTCCACTTGACCTCTACTCTACTCCTTCGGCGGAACAATCAAAAAAGCAGCGATGCCGTCCACTCGGGAGGAAGCGATCGCCGGCTTCGGCTATGCATGCGTCAATGAAGAATGATTTCGTATCAAACCGAGCGGGTCAGGAGTGTCGATGGGAGATGAGCCCTGATCCGGGAGGGTTTTCCATCTCGTTCTCGAAATCCGCGAAAAATGAACGGTCGGCTCGGAAGGGTCTATGGGCCCCCGAACGGAACCGAGGAGGATACGTTGTACCTCGGAATAACGGGAGGGCTCCATTCTGCATCGAGCCATCCATTCGCACCTTTTTTCGAATGAGTCGATCATGATTTTTTTCCAATTGGTACCGTGGATAGTCAAGGTATCTCAGAGGTTCGGAGCGGCGGGTCTCCGTCGGTATGTCGAGGAATGTCCCACAGCAACTTGCTGAGCCTTTATTGTTTCTTCTGTCCGCATTTCTGTCAAATCAGTCCAGCCCCTATACATACATAGCTATGGATCTTATCTGAACGGACCAGCCTCGCAGGTTGCGAATGCCTCACGGTCGCCGCTTACGGTATTCGGCTCGGCATGCGCTTCATTTGCTGCGCTCAGGTGGTGGGTTTTGTCTCGTTGTTGTTTTTGTCTATCTGTCAAACGTGAACGCCCCCTCGAAAAACTCACTGAGGAATTCCAATCAAATTCATTTCAGCGTCCTCGTGTCTCCGTCATGTCTGCCGTGACCCCGAGAGTTTGAGAGTCTTCTCCTCCTCCTTCTGAGAACTCACTCAACTGCCCGACTAATCACACTTTTACTTTTGTACTAATTTTGATAAAGAACCCAAGGCGACTCGGCCCCCGACTCGCCGCGTCAGCTAGAAATTCACACGAGTTTCGTAATCGGGAAATGCTCCAGAGTCTAATGGAGGCTTACGAGGCTCGGCCGAGACTGAACTGGCGAGGAAATCTGCAGACTTTCCATCCAGGATATTGTCAACTTTAATTGCGTTCTGAGGCACTTCACGACCCGAAGGTCAGTGGGCCTCCTCTTGGGTAGCAAGTGAACCGGACCATCGGGCCGCATTCAGCGTTGTAGATTCGTTGTTGGCCAGAGCCGCGCACTCCCGGCGACCGTGTTGTCCGCCGATTTTACCGCAGCCAACAATCGAATAAAATAGGATTGGCCCGACCTCGCGACCTAGGCACTCCTTGAAGGACCGTACATGTTCGGTCCGCCCTCACTTTGTCCAATAAGGAACAGCAGCAATGCTCGGAGCTTGTTCGGAGTGCTCATGCGAGCGCTCGTTGTGGACGACGACGTCGTCGTCGTCTTCGTTTCATCGTCGTCGTCGCCGTCAATGTCTTCGGGGAGTGGCGTCGATCCAAAACAGTTCAGCACGCGGATGTCTCGGTCACGAAGTCGTGAGGTCACCTGTCGAAGATCAGGGGTTAGAGAGCTACAGACTTCGGTTCGTTTCGTCGGGGGGAGTGCCGGACCCCACGACATGACGTCGGAATGTCCAAACTACAACTTCGGCTCGGCTGCCGACCGCTCGGACAGACCGACAGGTCGATCGCCCGGACGGACCGTCGACCTGCCTGCCTGCTCTTTTTTCCCAGAACAGACGCAACCATGGCGGGGGTGGAATTTGCTCAATACCCATAGAATGCCATCATTCATATGAGAGTTTAATTTGATGAACTTGACTCGATGTCCTTCACGGCACGGTCGAAGAGTCGGAGCGCGACCTTCATCGAGCCGTGATTACTCCTCTGGAGATGACAATTTTTTGTGGAGTCGGCTCATCTCTAGGGCTTCGCTGAACCAGGTCATAACTTGTGAGTCGTCATAAGTTATCATAACCAAGTCTAAAAAAGGTTGCGCGCAGAGCAAGGAGCCTTTCTTTGGAGTCGCGCAAGTCCATCCGTTCGAAGATCGTTCCCTAAGGATCCGCCTCAATGTCCTCATGCTCTTTCCGCCCGTCCCACAGAGAATCATGCTCATGCTAGAGCACGGGAGCGCTCATCTGAGCGACAAGTCCAGCGAAGTCCACTCAAACTGACCGATATTGACTGCCTCCGTAGTCGTAGTCCTCGTTAGTATAGTGGTAAGTATCCCCGCCTGTCACGCGGGAGACCGGGGTTCGATTCCCCGACGGGGAGTAATTTTATTTTTTCGCCCTCCATCCCGATTTCCACGGATCCGTGGGGACTTGGGGATGCTGGGAAACTCATTCCCAGCCTTAACGGAATTCCATCACGGGGCTGTGGAATGTTTCGAAAATCGGGTGAGGAGGGAGCAATGCACGATCGAGAATCGTTTGATCCCTCGTGAGTTTCTTCCTTTGTACGCCCGCGAAGAAGTGATGCTCCGGCTCATCGAATCAGTCAGTAGATTCCGATCAGGGTTCCAGCTCGGTACTTATAGCCAATCATCATATTCTTCCCCCTTTTGAGTTGTTTTTGAAATGTGAAGCTTGAGAGCGACTCCGATGTTCCAACAGGAGAATCAAAAAAGTAGATCAAGAATCCTGATTAGAGCCTCTGATAGGAATTCCCTGATCACGGTGAAGGTACCCTGATAAGACGCGCTAGACTGAGGTATTCTCGGGTTATTGGCTCCCGGGACCGACGTGAAGTCGTGAATGGTAAACGGACGGGCAGCCCGGGCAGCCCGGGCGGGCTCAAGCCGGCGACAAAGATCATCAGCATCGATTTCTCCATCGCCCCCCTATATATCCATGGACCCCTTACTTCGAAGAACATCGGCCCGTCCCTTTCTCGCACAGGATCCCCATATTCTCGACTACTCGGGATCGAGATCATACAATGTCCCAACCGTGCAGACAAACGTTCAGAGTTCACGGTTTCGGGACTGTTGCCGCCGAATCAGCGCGCACTCTGTAGCCACCGGCGGCGAGCGGCGACAAACCCGCAGGACTGTGTATGTAAACATTGAATGAGCAGCCGGAGAGAAAATCCGCGGCACATCGCTGAGCGAATGCTGGATCTTAAGATTTTGCCTTGGAATTTCCCTGTGAATCGCTCCGTGCGGGACGGAGATCTCGATCAGTCACTCCTCCGGAGCCTGCTGGCTTCAAAAGGCACACTGCCATGGCGACCCTTCAAGTCGATTGGCGCAGTCCGAAGTCAAAATTCCTGAGTAACATCAAGTCACAGAGCAAGGCTTCTAATCCGAGGCAGTTGGTGGCTCACTGCAAGAATCTCTTCCTCGCGTGGAACCCTGGCACGGGGAGCCTGCATGCGGTCGACGTCAACTGTACCGAGGACCACTCTTACGTACGTCCCGCACTCAGAAAATAAATATAGACGTTGCCGTTCCGGAGTCTATCCGATGCCTTACCGCTGGGAGGGAGGTTGTCTCCGCGCATCCGGAGGAGGCATTCGTCGATGCTGTCGAGATTCCCAATCAGATGCAGCACCGAGAAATCGCGCGCGAAGAAAATCGACAAACGTAGCTTCCGAAAATTGTGCTTCCGCATTTACTGACCGGGAACGCTCTTGTTTTAGGAATTCGTTCCTTCACGAAAACTCGCTTTCAATGTGGAACAGATCGAAAGCTCGCGCAGTGGTGCCCTACTCCTCTGGGGGCCTGGAGGAGCAGCGGTTGTGGTTCTCCCGGATGAGATCGCGATGACGAAAAACTCCTCGACCAAGTGCAAGACATTTCCAATTGGTGAGATAATCCTCATCCAGATTGCCGGTCTCGAGGTGCTGGCTGCGAAGTGGCTGCCCGATTCCGTCAACGAGGTTGTGCTGCTCACCAACGATAATTGTCTTCGACTCTTCGATATAACGTCGAGGGTCACCCACGCTCTGAAAGCAGTAAGTTCGTAACGAAGTGACTAGGGATGCTGCGAAAAACTGCTCGAGAGATTCTCTCGGACACCATGCTGTCAGATAAACAGCATCCTTTCCCAGGTTCACCTGCTGGAAAGGCCGTCCTCGTTGACGAAAATCAACTTCATGATTTCGGCAGTCACAGGCGGACAGATAATAGACTTCGACTTCGGAAGATCTCCAGACGAAGTTTTTTGTCTATCGACAGCGGGGAGCGTCTACCGGATCACAAACTTCACCAAAGAGTGAGTTCTCCCACGAGAGCTGAAAATCCCATGGATTTTTCGAAACTCGAAAGCAAAGCTCCTATCTTTCGCGGCATCCGGAGAACAACATTGAAAACTCGCCATGGTTTTCAGCAAAGCGTGTGTTTCGGACTCGTTGCTGATGCGGCCGAACATCGATGACACTTTCGGATGCGACGGATATTCTCTGTTAACCTTTTTACTCGGTCAAGTGGTGATGCTCGTGGTTGCGGGCACGGCCGGTACGCTGTACCATTGCATCGTATTATTCAACGAAGATGATGAAGAGCAGCCCACCCTCCATGTGGCAGAAAAGGTCAGTTTCAAAGTGGATCAACATCTTGTTCATTGTTAGAGAGCCGGGCCACACGGAGAGCTCTTGGATTCGAGCGTAAATTACTTCTTACTCCCCGATTGAAGATAACCCTGAGCCTCACCTTGGACGACAATGTCGACGGTTACCGCTGCCCAATGATTCTCGAGAAGGACGAATCGGTTCTATACAGATACTTCTGTATCCACGATTCCGGCGTTCATGTAGTCGCTGTCCCCCTGAACGAAATACTAGAGGGATACGTTGGTCATTCAGGTAGGATTGGAGGAGAATTCATTCCCGGAATCTCACTTTATTCGCACCGCTTGAAGAACCTACCTCGCGGTCCGCCTGCGACCTTTTTCTCGAGATTCGAATACCATTGTTGCAGCGGATTTGGACGCTAGCGTTGTGGACAAGGATGCTTCCAGTCACTCGATAGCGGAACAAGTGGTTTGCACCCGGACGACCGAAACTTCCCCAGAGGACCCTCCGCTCGGAGCCTGCGTGATCCCAACTTATCCGTCCCCGACCCTCGTGGTTTTGACATCCGATGGGAAACTTATCGACATATCCTTGTTGAGATATCGGATTTGTCCCTTGGAACCGACGAAGAATCTTCTCTGTGAGGACTTGGGTAATGTCGAGAACCGTATCCACCATCCACTGACCGACTTCGAAACTGAAATTAAGGTCATCTTGGGGGGATCGAGAGTGCCGGCGCTTGCTCAGTCTGATAAGGTTAGTTCTGAACAAGATCGTTCTCAGAATTATTGTACTTCTCGATCAAGAACACTTATGGCCGCAGTAGGACCGAATCCAAGAGAAACGAAATAACCGAGGATTTTCCTCCAGACCATGAATCCGAAGGAGCTCTTGGAGCTTTCGCTGAAAACGACGCAGCGATTTCGGGATCGATACCTAGTCCAGATGTCCGCGGTTCTCAGATTGCTCGAAGAGAAGAGCCGTATCGTAGTGGAGACCAAGGACGAGCAGCGGAAGGAGATGGAAGTGATAGCCAAGGAGATCGACACCATGCAAAAAAACATGATGAAGCTCAGAGAAAAATACGACTCGGCTCTGAAAAAATGCAATCTCAACACAGTGAGGTTAGCGAGCGGATTCCGAAAGAATCAGATTATTGAGCGGGAAGTTCCCCAGATTCCCTAGGCGCGAAAAAACTGACCCAGTACTAATGCATTTCCTCATATTGCTGATACTGCAGACTGCACGAGATAATTCATTATGTCCAACGCAAAAATCCATCGAAAACGGATCCCCAGATGATCAACGAAGTTGAAGCGCTTCAAGGCCGTGCCAAAAGAGTCGAAAGCGTTTTGGAAACTACTTGTGAGCGTCTGGACGAGCTGGAGGATCTGAAAGCGCTCAACGGGTCGACTCTCGATGGAGCAGCAGAGCCCGTCGGGAAACTGAATGAAGAACAGCTCGAGAAGCTCATGACCAAGCTTAAGAACAAGTGAGTCATATTCCGCTATTTGTCACGGTATTCGTATGATTCATCTATCACCCCGATTAGACGACTCCGCGGTCCTGATCTAGATAATTCAACGAAAAAAAACTTACACCGCGATTCGGCGGAATTTCAGCGGAAGCGACATCGAGAGATTGGTTCGGGAGGTGAAAGATCTCCTATCCGAAGTTTCGTGAGTTCGTCCCACTCCCGGAGTATGTTGGAATCGTTCGCGTCTGGTGTAACAATGAAGCGAAACTCTCCCGAGAAGTTTTCGGAGGGGCTTCTTCAGCTCGGATCAAGAAGACAACGCAGGCACGAGAAATTCAAGAAAGTTATGGAATAGAATTCAGTGCCCGGTTCAGGCATTCGATAAAGAAGCCCCCTGTCTCTCATGGCCCGTCTCGGTGACGTCGAATGTTTATTTTATCCAAGTCGCTCCCAGCTTGAGCGTCTCGACTAGTGCACGGAGAATCCTCCGTGTGAAACCGCGGATCTTTCAACAAGCTCGATCTCGAACCATTCTGTATGTTTTTTTTCATAATTCATTAAATAGGAAGCTCAAATGGAATTGGGATGAGGGGAAACGTTATCGGTATAAGATGATGTAACGATCAACGATTATATAAATGTGGGGTGCCGCTTGAGGGATGCCCCGGCCGTCGGTGTGGATTAGGCGGCGGATTGCTCGAACGACAAATGCATCCACCGCGATCCTTCCGGCGCTGCGCGTCGAGTCGTCGAGGATGCCCAAGATACGAATTCTCATGATGCACCTGGAGGAGAACCGCTGCATTGTCAGCCTGCTTTGTTGACCCTTGGATCCGTGAAGCTCGATCTCAAACAGATTCGAGTAGTCTCTTCTTGTCCCCTTTCCCGCTGCGCTGAGCTCTCGGGGCTTCTTGATGATGCTTCGCCATCTCGACTTGGCGCACGCGAGTGTATTGTGCTGACCCTATCAGGACTAAAGCGTTCGACGTCCACCAGAGCGCGGATTTCACCTGAAGTGTGATATCGGGAGCGTCAACAGGAAGCGTTGGAGAACTCATCGACTGTGCGGGATTTCGGAAGCCGACGGAACTCATCTATCCCCCCTCTCTTCTAAGATTTTACCTGCTCACTGTAGATGACTGCTATGACGGTTTGTGCGCACGCTTTCGCTGTACCCGAAACGTTGTGCGTCAAGGGGGACGTGACCTAGATGGAGAAAGGAATCGTCCGTACGCGTATAATCCATTCGGTAGCCGTTCGAGAACTGAGCATTATCATATCATCAATTTCGTTGAACGATTCTGATACACAGTACGAAACGCTTGCTGGATCAAGCTCTCAGCTAACCTGGATTTGGAGCATGGTAACGTATCCGATGGCGAAGCCGAAGACTCCGACGATGAAAATTTCGGTCCACCAATCTGGAGAACCGAGGAGACTGAATTTCGCCACTAAGGAGAGCTCACCAGACACAGCAATGAGTGGTATGAAGAGGATTAGGGCGTTCACGTTGTTGTAGAAGGACAGTAAGGACACTGAATCATTGACGATTTTCAGGACCTGCTCCAAAAACGGCATACGTCAGGAGTAGGAGATTTGATACAGTCCGAGATATTTCCCGATCTACTCATGCTCTTCCGCCTTTCGAGATATTCATTCAACGCGTTCCCGACAACTGGAGGCCTTTCGCGATTCACGAACCTTTTTCGTGTATATAGAATACAAGCTGAGGGACACCGAAGCCAGGATGCCGCTCAGTACTCCGATCACGTTGAGAGACCCTGCTCCATCTTCTTGCTGGACTCCGAGCAGAAAACCGGCTGATGGTAGGGAAGTAGCGTCGTCAATTAGAAGAAGTCATCATCCTCGCTTGGTTTGGGATCTCGACCCAAAGGTGGAGTGCCTCGGGTCGATCTGTTCTTTGTATGCGGATATCGCTCATTTACATTGACTCAATGAGTGGGTGAATTGAGGTCTTACCGATTATGAGTCCACAACATAGCAGGGCGGGGAACGACGTCCGTTGACCCAAGATAATGTAAGTGAATATCACATTGAAAACCGTTGTCAAAGATCGGCTGACGGTGTAGAATGCGACGCCCACATACTTAAGACAGATATTGTTGAATGTGATCATCATCACGAAAAAGATAGACACAGGGAGAAGCTTCAGCATTCTATCTCTGGATAATGTACACTCAGGGAACCAGCACAGTTTCGGGAAGAGCTGTGGGAGAATTTCCATCAGAATGGGGCGTATCGGGATATCATTCTTCACCTTGGCTCGCAGCCTTCATTCTGGGCCGGGCACTACATCGAGTCTTCGACTCATCATCATTCGAATCCTTATCATTTTGAGATGCTTGGTCTGCAGTCTTAGATTTTCATCGTTATCGGTCGTATGTAGAACTAATCCATACCCTACTTATGCCGCTCAGGGTGAGGCACACGGCAACAGTGACAACGCATTGCGTGAAAGTTATGAATAGCGGAGCGTCGAGACGGTTTTCCGAAGACAGAAGATGTGAATTCAGGAACACCATGGATATGGAAACTATCCAGTAGGCGGCGATCACTAGCGCAATCTTCGCATACTGAGTCGTTAAACTGCTGTCCGTCATGATTCAGCCTCTGATGTCGGTCTAATTGGCAGAAGGGTATTCTCAGCGATCATCGGATTTTCAGGACTTGTATCCGAGGCGGCGAGCTTTGGAATCTCCCCGGGACGTCCTGAATGAAATCCATACCGCGATCAATTCCAATGCTCAGTGCGTTGAGAGGGCATCTCACCTGTAAAGATTTAGAGCGATCGGAGAGGAGCGGCTAGCGACTCGTGGGAGACGTCTGAGGGAAGATGTCGAATAATTCCTCAGAAGAAAATTATATTAGCTGATTGATGCACCCGATCTGCTGGGATTCCTCTGGATCCTGAATATTCCCCGCCGCAAACCTCCGAGGAGATGGCTTCGCCAAAAGTTGGAAGATTGGAGCCGTTTGCCGAAATTATATAAGAACCTCACTCCTTGAGATTTCCAGGAATCCAAGACCTTCTCTCCGACTCGTACCGACTGCGGCTGGGGGATGACCGAGCAAGCTTTCTTTCTGTTTGAAATCCCTGACGGCGAAGCTAAAGGGCAGCTCTTGGAGCACATTGGAACAATTGACAATCCTTCCTTCCTTATCGGCTCACGATCGGGACACTGTTGGGACAGCGTCGAAGATTTTCACGGATCCCGCGAGGGATTCGATGTTCCATGATTGGAATTGCGAGAGGGAGGAAATTCCCATCCTGAGCCTCCGGAATATTCTCACCAACTTCGAGGGAAGCCCTAACCGATACGAAACTCGACGGAGTGTGGAATCACGCCGTCGAAGAACCACAAATCGCAATAGTTTCGGCCCGGCGTGTCGGCAAACCGAAAAAATTTGAACACGTTTGTTCCGTCGACAGCTCGACCAAGAGGTGGGATTGGATCACTCCCAGTTGACCATCCTTCGAGTCTGGCGGCTCAAGACCGAGCCCAATAAGAATTAGTCACTAAACTGACCTTCTGCACATAAGCTTCTCCGGAGGAATGCTTGAGTGTGTACCCGCGCTCTTCAACCCGAATGCACTTCCTCGAGTTCTTGCCGGGCTTCCTTCCCCGATCAAGCGTCGAATGTCAGGCGTCCCTGCCAGTCTCGCAGATCCAATACTTTGAATTTACTTTAGAAACCGCGCGGGGAACTTAACCGGTGGGTAACATTTCCTGTCGGTGCCAAAGTGGCAGAATCGCTGGCTGTCGCCTTTTCGAATGTTGACCAAATTGTCGTCTGCTATCGACTCGATTTCATAGTATCGAAGGCTCCGAAGATGCGGTAAAAACATATCGGATATCCACGCACGAGGCTGCGGGGGTCGCTGGCAACAAGGGTCGACGATCTCGCGTCGATCCAGGAGGATGTGACGCTGCGCTAGACTCGGAGTGGTCGAATCGCATTGACAGGGATTCGAATTACGGCGCGCATCCGACTACTCTCGACTCCGTGAGTTTCGTGACAGCGTGCCGAGATGATATGCCATTCCCCGCGGATATCCTCATGCCTATCATCGCTAGCCGCATTGAAGATGTGTTCCACCTCTTGGTTCGCTCGTTTGGGTCCGGCAAACCCCGTTTCTCTCTGTGAATCGTAGTGACGGATCTAAGATATATCCGAGAGGGTCGGCGGTCTACGATTCGTTTGGAACGGAATACTACCTCAGCTGTCCCTCGAAATGGAAGCTAAAAGGGCTGTCATGAGCAAGGGCGCGCACGGGATATATTCCCGGAAGGGGCCCGATTCGAATTTCGGAAAGGGCCAGGCGACCGGACTCACGTACCGGAATGATTACGCCTCTTCGCAAGGTCCATGCTCGAGCATTACGTACGGAAAACTCCCGGGGGAAATGGCTCCCTCGCTCACCGGTGCAAAGCATCAGAGGCTCATGCCCGCCTGATGGCACGTGAGAGCCAAGGTAGAATCACACGTTTAGATCCCGAGATAGCAGCAATCACCCATGGCGCCCTTGTCCCGGATTCGCCACTGGGAAACTCCTCTGGAAAGAGGGGGCTCCTGAGTCTCTCCAGGCGCGAGTCGGAGTAGGTATGCCAGGCTCCTGTTCTGTCACGATCTTTGCCGGGGAAACTTGGATCCACTTGAATGTACCATAATCCGGATCTTGTCAGGGGATCCTGGGTGTGAGGGAGAGTCTCGATTCTGAAGGTATCAAGATGAGGGATTGCGGCTCAGCAGCGCTCGAAGAAGCTGCGTGAATCATTCAGCGGACCCGAGCTCTTTGGAAGCTCGCATCACGAATACGATTTCCGGGGATCGATTCACATCTACGCTTCCGCATCCCGCACCCCCGATGGACATCAGGTCCAAAATTCTTGCACCTAGGAATAAGCATCTCATGCTTCAGGGTGGATCCTGTCCAGGAGCCCCTGATACGGATATCGAGAGCCGTCAGCAAGTCAGCGCCCATGGGATCGTGATCGCGGGTCACGGCTTGCGGCCGGTGTTCATCGCACTCCACGCCTCTACGGAAGGGGTGAATTTCCTCAGAATATTCGAGAAGTCTGACAGCAATCCGAGCCTAGGGCCCCACCGAGGACTCTAGGATCAGGGTTTGGGGCAAGCTGCGCTTCGAGTAGCGCCATTATCGCGCCTGTAGTCCAGGAGGGGACTAGTGCCTCTTTTGCCGATTTCTTCATTGAAGGAGGCATTTCGCCATACCAAGGAAAGGGAGCCGGGAACTGGCAAAGGACCGTTGTCGCCATCTCTTATCACTACCTCCGGCTCCCCCTCCGTCCTGCTTGTAGTTCATGTGTAGGCTCTTTCGGCCGCTCGTCGTGCTATTTCGTCTCCCACGAACTCTTCTACTCATGCCTTCTTTTCTCTCCATGATGTCTTCCAGAATCTGCGAGTTACTTTCCCGCTCTGCTTCGCTCGCCAGCATTCAGTCCACGACCTTTGGTGTCGTTCGGGCCGTGATCCCTCGTTTCCGGGAAGCGAATTTCGGGCATTCGAAAACTGTGTGGGGCACGTCGTCCTTGTTGCCGCTGGGGCACCCAGGGCGGTACTCGGACGGCGCGAGTCTCCTCGCCGCTAGGTATTGCATGGAATCTCCTTGTCCGTGATAAAATCTGCGTCTTGTAATAGGGGAGCTCTCCGTGCTCCCGTCAGAGCCACCTGCTCAACTTCGGTATGCAACTGTGAGCCCAGCGGCCTGTCCCACCTTTCCTGCCACGCCTGCACCGTGCGGTTCCTGATCTGTTCGTCGCCGGTCTGCCCAGTTCGGACTGCGGCGAAGTTTGCCGCACCCACTGGATCGAGGATAGTCGCTCTACTCTGTTCCAACCAAGGAAACGAGGGCCCGCATGACTGAGCGCCAACAAGCTCAGGAAGAGTTTGCTGATCGCCGTAGAATGACGAATGAAAATCCTCTTCTTGTCGTATCGTTATGGAACAGGACTAGTCCATGAGCACACCGGAAGCCGGAAGAAACCAACTCAGCCGGAATACGCCATGGACCATGCCACCAAGCCTCGCAAATTCGAGAGCCTCGATGGCCAAAAGAGGCTCGGTCAGACGCTGCAACATATATAACAATCTCATGTCAAACGTCAGATTCTGTATCCCAGAAGAGTGGAACTGGGGATATTTCATCACGATCATTGTCTGCGTGTCGGACCCAAATCAAGGCTGTCGCCCGCCGTCTTCGTGGACAATAGCGACGGAAGACATCTTCGACAGTTCCTCGCGCTTCCTACTTCGGGGAACAATGAGGTTTAGGATCCTTCACTTGGATTTTGGGTTGTTGTGATCCGATCTGGGGTTAGAATTTTGCTCGCTGGCCCACGAAGAGTCGAGCGCCGAAATCGTAACCAGCTTCATCAGTGTCCGTGTCTTCCGGACGCTTAGGGGACGAGTTCTGACCGGCTGGATTTCCCATTCTATCGTAAATACTTAGAGAGTAATATGTGTCAGATTGCAGAGGGCAAGAAAGGTTTAGCAACGTGAGCGAAGCTCGAGACTGAATTTCGTTCTCTGCGGCGGCGAAGATCGTTCGATCTAGGGTGACCACACATACCGGCGGAGCCTCTAGGACCACGGATGGATGGGAAGCTGGTGAGGAATCCCCCTGAGGATGGGTGTAGTATCCTCAGGATTTCTATGAGAGTTCGAGTTGCCTCGGAAGATTTGCGAATCGAGAATTGAGACCACAAGAAAATGACAAGTCACCAGTTGAATAACGAGGTTATATTCGACTGTATTCCGAGCGAGCTTTGCCTGGCTTCTATAGGGGGAATCGAATGTAGACCTGCGAGTGTCAGATAATGACTACGACTTTCCCAACAATTTCCTTTCCGGTTCCTCTCTTCTTCTTGCTTAGCTTTATTTTGGAGGGCTCGCTTTGATTTTTGAGCGAGCGCACGCTCCCGTGCTGGAGGAGGCTGTTCCGACTCCGAATGTCCCTGGTCCCTGGCAATCCCGAGTCCATACATTAAGTCAAATTTGTCTGCTATCGCCCCAATATCAATTTGGGCTCTGAATTGTGTTTCCGAAATCGCCGATGAGGAGGAACGAGGCTTCTGGCGATGGATTCTGCCAAAAACGATACATGTTCGTGTGTCAGAGGGAATATTTTGGAACGCTGGTCGCAAGGAACGTCCATCGCCATGACAGCGATTCGAATTCCGGCGCCATGCCGTCAGCTGTTTTGGAAGACATCATTCTGTGTTTGTGATGGTGGTGGTCGGTGGTGAGTGGTCAGTGGTGATGATGGTGGTCGACGGATGTATGAGGGATAGAGTCTAGAGGGAGAGAAACTTCCCAGTCTCCGTGGAATCTCTCGTGGACATATGTCCCAACAAACTCACCTCTGCAACAGGCTTTAGGAAACAAACTAAAGGGTCGTCGGTGTTAGTTCAGAGTTTCGACAATCTGTTGGACTGAGCGGTGAGTTCGATCGATGTTCCGAACGGAAAATATCAGAATCGATGATTTCCCGTGCTCCGCTCTGCGTCGATTTGTATGAGGCATCTATGAGGTCCTAACGTAGGGACAGCGCTAGAAACTCCCGGAGCCGTGTCATCTCGGGCTCTTCGGGAATCGTTGACATATCATCCGGAACATTCATCGAACAACGCAGTCGGGGTTCTCCATGTCTTCCCGCTGACCATTAGTTTACATCTGTAGCACTCCCGGAATGCAGAATATGCATCGAAGGTCAAAAATGATCGAGAGATCCTTTCTTCGGAGCCTATGAACTTCAGGAGATGTTCTCCCTTGTTTATCGAAGAATCTCATCTTCCTTATGACCGGGGACAGATAGTTTTCAAGACTTGCAAAGACCTCGGTGCAACCGAGGATACGAGCTCGAAATCGCACGGAGAATCCGGGGGCTTGAGTGCTCGGTGTTCATTAGTTTTTTATGCCTCCCTGCTGACTCCGAGGTCTTGTGGGTTTTCCCCAAACGAGGGTCTATTGGTGGTGTCCGAATACTTGGCGCTCGATTCGAACCGAGAGCTGCGGGCTACGCAGAAATCCGTTCCCCCGGTAGTCCCGAGATTGAGAACGCTCTCTGGGAGTCGAATGATTTCGGACAATTGTTCACGAATCGCTCTAAGGTGCTCCTGTGTTCCGTTTATCGATCCGTAGCCTCCGAATATCGGGGCTCTCGCAGGAGCGTGGAACGATATCTGCAAACAGGAGTTGTGCTATTTGATCTTTCGCTGGTATCAAGGCTCACAAACGTCGACCGGTTCCGTTCGGCGTGATCATCTCGCAGGCGCGTGAAACTACAGCGAGGGCGAGAATAGATAAGTGTCTCATTTGACTACATCGAGCTCGACATGGTAGCGCTCCAAGGGAGCGCGGCTCTTTTCTCGGCTACGATTGTTTTCGCGCTCGAATCGTGGGATAGTTCTCTGATTCTAGTCGCGAAAAAAAACAGCATTCTGGTTCGAAATAAATTCTATGGGAACTTCTTGCGATGCCGTTTGTACGCACGAGCCGTAAGGACGCGACGGAAGTTGTCGTCATCCCGTGACACTGTTTCGCACCAAAGCGTGTTATAAGTCTTCATGGATGCTAAGGGCTTGCTGTATGTTCAGCCTTTGGCTGAGAGCCGTCGCTGACTGCAACAGAAGCTCCCTAATCCGACATATCCCATTAGGTCAGCAATTACGCTATCCGTGACGCGTATTTTGCAGGAGTCTTAGAGGGAACTCGATTGGGTAAATGTCTGAGGTCAGAGTGTGTTTCTGAAAGGGGGCGTTGTCCTTTGATGAGCTGTGTTCACATGGGCTGTGAGGGGCGTCCGTAATCCTGGAGTTTCCCTCGACCATACTCAGAAGTCGTAGTCGATACCTCGCCGCATAGACTAGGTTTGCTTGTTTTCAAGGAACAAGATTACGTGATCGAGCTCTGAAACTCTACGCTGAAAATATCATTTTCGCGATTTCTGTTGTCATCAGCTTTGCGTGAGTCCTCGATGGCGTCGATGATTCTCCAATCTCACGAGCGCTCGTTGTTCCAGTCTCAGCAGAGAATCGAAAGCTCGGGATCTCGAAACGGATTGCGAACTCTTCCGGTTGAGTCCGTCGACCCTGCTAACGACATGGAGGAATACGAGCGGGAACGGAGAGCCATTCAGAAGAATCTCCTTGAAGCTCTGAAAGAGGTAATGATTCCCTCGTGGATCGTAAAATTCGATCCGGCGTGAAAGATAACAGAGAGATGCTCGGAGCGGAATCTGGTCAGCTTCAATTAGCTTTCCCCGTCCCTCCATATAGTGTCAGACCCGCTTCGGCTCCGGACAGGAGCTCGCCACGGAGCGCGACGCTCGAGTTGTGATACTGTGCAGCTCCATCGAGAGGGCTCTGGGTCACGGTCTGAGACCCCATTCAGGATCGAAGCAGTCATCCCTGACGGACATGGTGAGTTTGTGTTCGAATCGTGTGGAGCGAACTCCATCCATGATGAGAGAATTTCGAACTTTATCGACTGCCGTTCTCTTTGCAGGTGCGTGGCCTCTTGCAAACCGATCCGCGCGGTTCGAGTGAGCTGTATAGCTTCATTGCGAGTTTTCTCACGAAGCATGAGCTTGAAAGGTATGGACACCGGCTTAATATAATTCTTAGTATCAGTCCGAGAATATTCGCGATCGAGCTCCTCAATAAAGTTGTTCATGGGGGCTCGACGTAGAGTCATCCCGAAATCCCTTCGGTTTTGACGGAGATTAAATGACTTGGGGTCCGCAAGTAGTCGTGCTCTCCCCGTTTCGAATTCCGCTCATGACGCTGTGGAGATCTTGATTTTGAGCGCTTTCTGCGTTGTTTAAGGTTCCAGATGTTGAAAAATGTTTCTACTGAGATCGGCAAAGCTCGAGCCTGGATTCGCTGCACTCTGAATGAACACACATTGGAGAAGTACTGCGGGAAGATGTTTGCTGCGCAGGAGAAACCCAAGCTGGAGAAATTCTACGAGCCGTGGGCTTTCATGAGGTGCTACGAACTTGTGTGATAGTATGATCGATGATCTCGCGTACGATCTCGCTTTTAACGGCCCTGATGATTCGGAGAGAAGCGCTCATCGGCCCTAGCCGGCGCAACTAAAGATCCGCTCGCCCTCTAATGGTCCTCGGATCCCGACGCTAAATCGAGTTGCTCTGATATTCCAGGGACGAAGAATTGTGCGCCGTGCTTGAGACGATCTCTCAAGGGATGAAAAGCATTCTCTTTGCGTTGAACGTCGACAGCATGAAATTGGATCCAGAGGAACCCGTCGGTCCAGCTGTGGAAGCGAGCTATAAAGAAGGTTCGGATTATGCCGTTGCTCGAACAAATGATATTGTCAGGAGAATCTCTTCATCCAGCTCCAAAGAAGAACGGCGGGAAGAAAAATAAGAGATTTTGTGTCTCGTAGATATCTCGGCTCCGGCACCTGTGATGGCCCCCGATGCCCGAGAATGCCAGATCAGGAGGAAGAAGAAAAAACCCACGTCTCAAATGGTAACTTTAGATAGTGCACCTTCCTCGATTGTTGCGAGTCCTGTCGAAGCTGGTGAAGACGCTTTCCTTCAGGTAGGTTGGACATCAATTGAGTCGGAGCCGCGGTAGCGAGTCCCCAGACTCAGTGCTGGATATCGAGACTTTCTATTCATCGCAGGCTTTCGGGAAATCTCCATCGATGAAGGCCGGTCTGACGCCCATCAGCGACTCGTTGGGACTCTCGTATGGGGATTTGATCCCGGTGAAGTTCGAGGAACAGACCGAGGGCGATGGTCAGAGTACCATCAGTGGGCGTAGCGAGCGGACAGTCTCGGTCAAGAGTAATGCTACGTCACTGTCAGAAGGTAAGATGGATCTCTCTGAGCAGCCTCTCCCCGCCGATCTCTAATGACAGCATCTCGAACCGGCGAGGCGGTACCAATGGCGTCTCATCTTACCGGAACGCTCATTGTTCCGTTTTCCTCGAAGGTGAATTACGGGAGGCGTTGGAAACATTAGTCGAGCGACGGAAACAATTGGAGTTGGAAATCGAGAGGCTGAAAGCTCAGCTATTGGAGGAGGGTGAGAAAGCCCGGCGATCCGAAGAGAAATTCCTTCGTGCCGAAAACAAGAATACTCATCTCAGCCGTGAATTAGAACAAGTCAAGAATCAACTGAAGAAATACGTTCATGCCGTCCAGATGCTGAAGGATGACGGGATCAAAGATAATGGTGAGTGAGAAGGGAAGTTTTTCGGCCTCTGGCGAGACCGCGTCCTTCTCAGCTGCTGGTCGTTGAGAGCCACGATTAAAAGGTAGAGACGTGAGCGGTGAATCCCTTGACGACCGTTGCCCTGATCGAGAGGATATGATCGGCAGCATCTCCCCGATTCTCCCGTAATACTGTGGATTAGGACGGTTGACACAGGTTCTCGCTCATCGTCCGACCAGAATGCCTCCAGTCGTCGAGTTAAGCACATAGCACCGTCCGCTGAGCAGGAACGCCGGGAACTTTTTTTGTGGTGTCACCGGGTGAGAACTCTCCTGGTGGAGAAAGTTTTCGACAGAAACCACCCCCGGAGTCCGAGAATGAACTTTCCGAATTCCCACCTGTCACTATACTTCAGTTCTTTTGCAACGTCACGATGAGGTCGCGACATGCTCTTCACCCTCATTCCTGGAGGGATCCCCCCTCCGTGTTGTTCTCGAAGAGCTGAGACCCACAAATTCGCTGATCTGTATTTCTCTTACTATCCTCAATTAGAGCTTCGATCATTGGAAATGTTACCGGAGAACTCTCTGGAGTCGAGCACTGCCTCCAACAACAGCATGGGCTACGCCGTCGAAGATCCCACAAACTACGAAGCCAAGCTTGTCCAGGTAATAAATAGTGAAGAGACGAGTGCATTTGTGATACCGCGCAACGCGAGGATATGGAGTTGCGTGATGCAATAGACTCTCGGACAGAACCTGCAGCTTCCTGCCTTCGCGAGTAGCGATCTTGCTGCATCGATATGGGTTCGGATTCGGGAAAATGCCGAGCGAGAGCCAATGAGAAGAGGCACTCATACACCTGATGCCATTCTTTACAATCGATTTGCCGTCCCAGGTCGCTGAAATGCATGCTGAGCTCATGGAATTCAATGAGCGACTCCAGAAACAGCTCGCCATGAAAGAGTCCACGATCAGACGGCTACGAGAAGAGCTCACAGACCTGAGGTACGATTATTCATTGCATTCGATCGCGGCCAACCTTCGTTCGGAAACATCCGACAAAATCCTTCGACCGACCCTGCGATATCAATGTCTGAGCAGATTTATCGAATTCCAGAGGTCCATTGGCTGAGGAAGACTCGTCCTCCGACACACATTCCGTGACATCTGATTACGACACTGCCTCACAGTTCAGACCCACAATCAATATATGGATTCCTTCAGCCTTCCTTGCTGGTCACGGCTCTGACGCCTTCCACGTATATCAGGTTGGGCTCATTCACCTCATCGATAGCTGCAGCTTCCTTCCCCTCGTCGGAAGCTCGGGTCGAGCCGCGCAAGTTCGAGGGAATTATCCGGAGCTAATTACAGATATACATCCGAATCGGCGAGGATGAATGGAACGTTTACCGACGATATTCGCAATTCTACTCTCTCCACAAAGCTTTATCGAAAGGCCAGAGTGTGTTCAACTCATTCGATTTCCCTCCAAAGAAGAGCCTTGGCAACAAAGATGCGAAGCTCGTCCAGGAGCGGAGGAAACGTCTGCAACGGTAGGATCTCCGTGCCCCGCGGAGTGACCGATTTCTCGTCGGGAGGTGCTTGAGAGTCAGCACTCGGATCTGCTCCTTTCTGACTCCTGAATTCTTGGAGATCGGCTGGCTTTCGATTAAAGGCAAATCTTTGCAGATATCTCCGATGCGTGATCAATTGGTTACTTCAGGGGAATTCCCGATTATCTCAGAATTCTGATAAGGCCACTCTGATCGAAGTGATGCCTTTCTTCGGTGATCGAGACCAAGCCCACGTCCGCCGACGAAGATCGCCAGTTCGACGCGCGCAGGAAGCCCAATCGTATTACAACGGACTCTAGTTCTAGCAAGATGCATTCAAGCCACACATATTCGAAGACTGATAAAACCCTCCTGACAAGGGAGATGTGCCGGATGCTCTCGAGATCCGCGCGGAGGAATCGTACGGCACAAGTCTGTGTTGATGCTTGTTGATCCTGAATGGTAGCGGTACCTTTCGTCAAGTCGTTGTACCCGAATTCCAGTCGTTTCTGCTTGGCTGAATCCAGGAGGCATTCCGAGATGGCATCGGGACGGTCAGCTTGAACGATATTCGTGGAGCACCCATCGAGCACGAGACTGACATGATGTATGGCGAGAACTGTCTTCAACGTTGTATTTAGTCGTCTCCTCTTGTAGATTGATTCATTCCACCCTTTCTGGTTCCCTGTCGGAGCTATGGCGCTCACAGGTTAGGTTCTACTTGAGTTCAAAAGCTTATCTTGAGTCTCGCTCGTCTAGATTCAAGCACCACTACATGTAGAGATATTTGATTTAGCATCCGAGGCCCATGAGTGATGATGCATGTTCCTGAAATCAATGATATCCGGATCTGTCAGGTGTAGGATACCGTCTATGCAGTCACAGGATTTCATATGAGAGAAACTAGCCTCCTTCCCTCGTGTTCCTTATACGTACTCATATCGAGGGAGACAGTTCTAAATATCTCGATCCTGGGCTCCTCATACTCCGATTCTCGGGAGTGATCGAAGAATATTGTATCGCTGGAATTGGTTGCGGTAAGGGCGGAAATCAAGACCAAATTGATTTATACTCTTTCTAAATGTAAGTGGATCGTTCTCGACACGATTTTCTGTGATACTCAATTACTTTGGCTAATAAATTTAAAGAATCGAGCTCCGGCTCTGATTCTATTTACCGAAGGCGGTCCTGCTTTTAGCCTTAGAACAGCCGACGAGAGTCCCAGGTGGGGTGATTCTATTCATTGCAGACTCTCTTTTTCTATTATCTCCAAAATTAGGCTTACGAGAAGTAGACTTTCGAACGTCAAGTCACTCAACGCACGAGGGTTACAAGGATCCAGGAAAAATGTTTCCTCGTCGTTGGCCATTTTCCAGGCCGGCAGTGGGCCATCAGTCGCGGAAGTCCACAGACGGAAGACTACAACTCCGATGACCAACGGTATCTTTCCACGAAGGGGGAAATATTTGCCGAAAAAGATGACATATATCGAGCGGCGTAACTGATTGACAGCTAACGTCGCTCATTCAAGAAGCGCTCTATCGCGTACGCTTTTGTTCACCTGTGCGTCCTTCAGCCAGACGTGAGGAAACGGATGCGAATGGATTGATTGCGAACGCAACACGGACTGTTGGATAAGCGAGCTGGTCCCAAGCGGCAGACTGAGGCATCGACAGAACCTTCGACTGTGTGACCAGAAGAGGTACACAAACAATGTTTGTGCCTCCCGATAGTATTCATATATGTATTTATGAGTGTTCGTCGATGTGAAGCATCAGAATTCCATTCCCGGACGCGTGGTACCAACTCTTCGTAGACGGTAGTCTACGAAGATAGGCCCGAGCGAACTTCCCCTGACCCTGGCCCCTCACAGAAGTGTCATCCGGAGCTATGAGAAGGAGGAAAATATTTTTCATCCTTATCTTGTCTCTTTCCTGCTAGTCGTGGATCTATTGTATTGTTCACCCATCATAACTCCACACCGTCGCTCAAACACACGCAAGGCTGTCGTCAATTCCGCTGACGAGATCAGAAGATGCTCGAGGGGAGACGTTGCTGTTTCCGGTGAGCGGCGTTGCAGAATCGGCAACGCCACGATCAGAAAGCAAAAGTCTTCGTCTTTTAGGGTTTCCGATTGCGTGTGCGTCCGAACGCACTTTCAGCTTCATTAAAGCCTTTCTGAACAGAAATCCGTTTACCTACTCTTTCAAACAGGGAGACGAAGGCGAGGAGAAGACGAGAGAGCGATGGCGACCAGGACGACCCTTCTGTCTGAAGACAAGCTTCGTCTCCGGAGTCGGCTGTTTCACGCGCTGCCTGCTCGCTGAGCGGCTCGCCGACAGTCTGGTCGAATCTTTTGCCTGTGGCCGAAGTCGCGTTCCGAACTGGGTCACTCAGCGCAGCGGTTGGCAAGAGGGAAAATCACTTTCTCTTCAGACGAACGGACCAACGGTGAAATCCCGCTGCCGCCGCCGCTGATGCCGCTGCAGACTTCAAGCCCACGGCTCAGCTTTTCACTACTCGTGTCCGCAGCTGCAATAACAACAGGAATACCTTGAACTGCAAGAGGTCGACTCAGAGGTGAGTTTCCGTCCTCGGAGGCGATTCGGAATCGGTCGTGCCCTGGCCGAGAGAGACATGGGGAACCGAAGTGAAAATCAGGAATCCGGATCGAAGTGTTTGAACCAGATTTTCGCTCCGTGTGAGGGAAATTCTCGATGGACTCATCCGAATGATGAAAGTCCGTGTCGGCGTTGCATCTTCGGCCTCAGATGTACCCTGAGATAAAAGTTTTAGGGAGTCTGCGGAGTCTTGATGGAGGAGCTTTCTCGGATGATCGAAGTTACATCGTAACTGTAACTGCGGCCTCAATTGCGATACTTGGTTGGGAAACTTGTGTCTGTTCGAAAGCGAGCATCATGATCCGGCGCCAGATTCCTATTTCGACACAGCTCCGACCGCGAGTCTCGCAGAAGAACAGTTATCTTGGAATCGGTTGTCGCTGCGCGTAGCGAAACCGAGGACCAGGTTAAGCCTCTCTGAGGTCGGATTCTCCATACGTGTTTTTTTCCACACAGACGAACAAGTGCGAGAAGTTTCGACGGTCGCATGCAGGCCGGAAAACGCTCCTCATCTAGCGAAGCAAAAGATTACGGTGCCCCTATTCAGACCATGAGTGAAAGTTTGGAATTACGCCAAGCGACACACTTCGAGACGGAGCGATGACGCCCATGTTTTCCACAGTCCGAGTGGCATCTCATTTGCAAGCAAGTCGCCTGACGTTCTGGCAGCGGAAATCGACGTGAGTCGTCTCAATTCGGAAGCTGGGTGACATGCTCGATTCTGGTGATGCGCTCCCATACCGAATTCGAATTTTGACGATCCCTTCGACTGAGCTCCGAACCTCACGCAATCGACGACGGGAATGATAGCTGACGATATTCGAGCGCTGAAACCCCGCACAGAAATGATGCCCAGAAATTTCGAGGCTTCAGACAGATCGTGGGTACGCTGATTTACTGGGAATCGGTACCTTCCTCTGTATGGCACATCTAGTCCACCGAAGCGCGATATAACCACTGTGGTTGTTCCTCGAGGTTCTCCGTCGACTCCCCAGAGCAGAGACGTTCATTTTTGCATTGGGATTCACTACGCCGAGAGATAGTCCGCTCCAAGGCGAACCGTTCCGGAAACTACGACCATAGTAATTTCCCGCAACCTTATACGGTATCTCTGAGTAAACGAAGCGACTGTGAGCCTATGGCAATATAGCTTCAATAACTGAACCAATGATTTCGCAGACCTTTCTTGGAGCCGGGAAGTTCGGATCAAGTAACTCGAGAAATACTTAACAAATGCCCATTCCGCAGGTGTGAACAGATCATGCAAACACAGTGAGAACACAGTGTTAAATTCCTGGGCAATTTCCCGACCACCGGGCCCTATCCCCATCGATTGGATACTCTCCCATTCGGGAATTGAGGGAAAAATTTGTGAAACCGTCAGCGTGAATCGACGATGTCCGACCTCCCCGCTCCTGTGAGAATTGTCGCTGAGAGTGAATTGGGTGAAACGGTGACCAGGAGGAGGACGGAGCTCAAGAATCTGCGACGGATGATAAAAGAAAGCGGCGAGGCCGATTTCCAACCACGGACGGATGAAGCCTTTTTGTTGAGATTTCTTCGGTGCAGAAAATACGATTCCGAGAGAGCGTACAAGGTATGTATTTACACTCCTCTGCTTAAGCGCGAGTATCAAACCTTGAAACTTGAACGCTAAACTTGAACGAGCGTCCCGCGACGTCAGCAGTTCGGAACCACTCCTTTCTCCCATCCGTTCTATTGATTCATCCCCTCCTACATTCCACAATCACCGGAGGATCGCCTATCACTGCTTCACAGTCGCTCAGGTCCAGCTTGTTTTCACTCGGGGCGACTATTACGGTCCAGCGCCTGGGCTAGAGTTTCCGATCAGTGCAACAGGCGGTCCATTTTCGGATCCACGCAAAAATCCTTGTGGTCTATCGGTGGGCCCGAGAGATCGCTGTGAAGAAACCCTTTTATCGGACGAATACGATTCAGTAGCGCCGGGGTTTCGAAACACGTGAAGGTCTTGTACCGGTCACGCGGGTCGGCGCCTATTAGACATTGAATGGAGCTCCCCAGCGTGAAATATGTCGGTCCGGATTCTCAGAGTTTACACCGTGACTAGAAATATCCCGTCAATGCAGTGTTAAAGTTTCGCACCTCGATCGGTCGCGGATCGCTCCCTCTTGTCCATGTTTTCATATCTGGTCATTCTCTGAAAGCATTTTTTTACGGACTTCAATTCAGGCGGACGATTCGAGCGGAAATCGTGGCCGGCTCCGTTATGTGGATTCGGCGATCTCAAGTTATTTCTACAAACATGAAAATTCAGATATATGCCAAATAAATTAACGGGATATCTGGGTTTGGCCAGGTTTTGAAGAACTATTACCGGGTCCGCGCCAGTCATCCGAACATCTACGGAGAATTCTATCCATCCGCCCAGAAAAACACCATCGATAGGAACCTTCAGACCATCCTTCGAGGACGGGATCGTCAAGGCTGCGCAGTCTTCATTTTCAAAGGTTCCCAAACAGTTTACCAGCATGATCTCCCCCCTCCTCGCGATGGATCAAAATCGCGGGGACGATATTTATCCTTATGAGCCTTCGTCATGAAATCGCCGGTCGACCTGTGATTATCCATTTCTGGACATTGACATGATGTTTGCCGACATTGTATCCTTTGACGCTCTCATTCCATCGTGTAGGAGGCCTGTGGGACCCCAAGTCCACCAAGTCAGAGGACATCTTCAAGTCAAACGTATTATTTCTGGAGCAAAGCATCCAAGATCCTGTCACTCAGGTATGAATAACTAAGGGTATAATGATAATAATCGATAAAATAAGCTCCCATCGCTGATCGTCGGGGCTGACTGATCGATGGAGCAATAGATAGATCAGATTCTGCGGCTCGATTATGTTGCTCTCCTGGGTGCCTGATTGAATTTCAAACTTTAGGTCAACGGGATCTGCGCGATTATGGACATGAAGCACTTCGGACTCCTGCAATTGAGACACAGTCCCCCTGCACACCTCCAGAAGGTTAATTTCACTCAACACGCGTTCGGGTTTTGCTCCGAAGGATACCGGAGATTTCCACAGCGAGAATTCGAGGCATCCTTCCCTGATAGCATCGAATCTTGACTTTACAGGTCGTGCAGTTGATCCAAGACTGCTTCCCCGCGCGATTCAAGGCAATTCACATAATTCATGAGCCAACTGTTTTCAGCTTACTTTTCAGCATCGTCAAAAGGTTCGTGAAGCACCTCGTACCGCCATTGATTCTAATAATTAGGCTGTATAATTATTGGTATTTATTATATCGTAGTATTTGTCGCTATGATAATTAATAATCATAATTGATACAAATCATCTGTCGAGTAGGAAATATCTCGGGTTGAACCCTTGCAGGTTCTTGAGCACCAAACTGCATGAGAGAATCCACTTCCACGGCCACGACTACTCGTCCTTGCACAAACACATCCCCGCGTCCGTTCTCCCCGCCGAGTATGGCGGTGATCTTGGTCCCATGGATAATAGCGAATTCTTCAAAACTATGCTCAGTCAAGATGAACAATTCAAAAACGATATGACATTTGGCTACCGGAAGAAAAACGAAAGAGCTGATAACATTTTCGCAGATTCAAGTTAATCCGGTACCCTCGGAGATGCTTTCGATTTTGTAGATATAGTTAGGAAATGCTATGGAATTGCACTGTGACGACGCCTGTATCGTCGCCCAGAAACACGTACCCCCACGTGAAGATGTGGGATTCGATCTTTTTAATCTGCTTGCACTGGATTCTTGTCGTGCACTCCAAACAACTCACGGCTTCCTTCCGGCTCCGAATCGACATCGGATTGTCCCCGATGATCAAGTCATGAGGTGATAATCTCGCTGAAAATCTTGCCGGAATAAAATAAAAAACAGACCCACATGTAAAAATGGTAAGCTGCTTCTTGTATCATGGACGATGGGTGGAGAAGTTTGCGTGGATCCTCAACCTCGAGGAGCATCGATTATGATCGGGAATGTGAGTTGAGACTGAATCTTGTTAGGGATTATCTTCCGGCAGGGATTGCGTGGGGCTCAGTCCAACACCAGTAGCACCATTGAATGATCAGCCCCTAAGCCCCAGATAACTCCTTCGGATTCATCTGTACCAGCTGGAAATGTCGATATAGAACATGGCACACCGATGTTTTCGATGATTCGGCGGGCCCCACACAGGGATTGGCCGTGGCCGCGACCCGCGACCGGCAAGTGACGAGATTGGAGCTAGCTGGAAATGTGAGAGGCGCACCCGACTGAGGAAGTGGCTTCAATGGGGCTAAAGCTTAGTGTGACCAAGTCCATAACTTCGCTCTGGACTTGTCAACTCCAGAATCCAGATCTCGTGGAGTGAACTTGGAGGCTTCACTGCTCCACTGCTTCACTCGAGCGATGGATAATAATCGAGTCACCGTCGAGGAGTTCCATATTCGAAGCTGTTCGTGGAGACGCTCAGGCCGCAGCCAGCGGATTCCTACAGACACATCCGATACTCCCGATCATTCTGGGTCTCGCAGCGTCTCGGCCTACTATCGTATTCGAGAAGGTGACCTTGATGTATGTACACGTGGAAACACAGCCTTTTGATCTGAGTGAGAGCCTCGATGGATTCGAACCTCCACACAATTCGGCTGACGGAAAGCCAACCTTCGCAAGACGCGACCCGCGTATACGTGTCCCAGAGAACTCGTGAGACTCGGCATGATATTTCCGCCGCGTGAGGTCCAGCCCGAGCTGACCTATAGGAAGGTAAGTTCCGGCACGTGCGGCTCTGGATCAAGGAGTCAAGCAGAATTTCCAACGCAAAAGTTTCGCTCGTAAACAAAGCATGAAAGAGACGGAGACGAATTCTCGAGGCACTGGAAGTGGTCGTTTGCGAGATGTGCTGGACGTCTCACATTCTATGTTGAATACAGCAGTAATGGACTCGGCTGAACTTTTCCACGACGGTGACGAGCTGCGTTCGTCGTATATGAGTCGACCGAGTCGGCTACAATGTTCCGAAATCTTCAGCGACTCCGAAATATGCTAGCTTGAGGCAAATTATTTTCTTAATGAGAGAGATGGCTGACTTGGGGAACGACGCGATGCTCCATACCACTAGCTCGTGCTCCGTCTCTATTGACCAGGCATCGGAATCAGCGCTGAGATTTCCGGAGAGCCGCGCCGGAGAGAATGTATGAGAACTCCCGGATCTCTCCCAACTTGCTTCTGAGGTCTATGGAACGTGATTGGCACGACAAAATTTGTAAATTTCACTTTCGAGCTCGAAAAGGGGAAGCGATAATGCATAATATATGTGGCTCTCTCCTGTCTGGATCCCTCTGCGAAAAATCCGTCACGAGGCAGCGGGGACGCTACGCCTCCATCCGGTCGCCCATATCATGAATGAATAGTAGACCCTCCTTTGATTCCATTATCCGTTTATGAGCGGCGCACGATTCGTCACGTCCTTCCCGTCCTCTCAGTCAGTGATACCATTCGTTCCGGATCCTCCGAATGGTCAAATGCGCCACTTTGACCCGGCCACTTTGAAACGGCATTCCCTGCGGGATTGCGGTCTCGCCGGACATGCTGATCTGCTGTTCCCGAGGTAGTCAGCACGAAGTCAATTTCCGATTCGATCCGCTGACCGACCGACCGACCGGCCTTCCGACGAGTTTCCATACGAGTTGCCGAGTGGGGAGAGGGGCGAAAGTTAGTAATTGTATGTATAATATACAAGGTTATGTGCATCAACGCCGGTGGAACGAGAGGAAAAACGGCAGCAGACGGACTCCCCGGTTCGCTTCCGGGTCCTTGGTTCATTATTGATCGCGACCAACTCTGCTGAGGCTGTTCATGAGTATTAATCTACCATTAGCAGGATCCGACCTGGTAATCGGAAGCCGGCAACGCTTTCTCTCCGACGACTCACCGCAGCTACCGTGAAGCCTGTGTCTCAGACGAGGAAGATTTGTTCCCGATCACCGCAAGGGTTGTCCGACCGTCAAGTGCAATTCTCGGAATGGGAATATGATCAAGACATTCCTCCAACGCTCCTCGGAAGCCTGAGGAAAACGGAAGGCTTGCAATGTTATGTATGAGTATTAGCTGCAAACAAGGAGAACCCCGAATATGTAGTGTGTTCACCTTGCTCTTCACTCCACACAAGCATGGCATGACAATATCACGAACTTATGAGGTATACGTTCGAGGCCTCGGTTCGATAGAATGCGCTCGTACGAGCTATACGGACTATGAAGAGTCAAGGGGCAACGTAGAAGTCGGTCATGACGAGGACAATTCCTCGAGAGCTCTCAAACGGATGGCTGCTCTCCGCAGAGAGCAAGCAGCATTCTGAAATCGCCTTACGTGCCCGAGCGGGAGCGATGGCCCGCGGACGACATCCGATGCACCAGCATGAATCCTCCAAAGGACATTGATCGGGAGTCCATGGAGCTGAGTCCTCGCAAGTAAACGAGTTCTTTCTGGAGATTCGAGAAAGCACTGAGCTCCGGGAACGTTTCGTGAAATACTTCGACGTTTGATAGATGTCCCCGGACCAAAACGGCAATGAAGCACAGATCGCCAGTCCGACGGGGATCGGGTTCTTGCAATTCTATAGAGTTCTTCAGAGACAGTTCAGACTTCTGATTCACCCTAGTCCCACCCTGGTCCCCCTTCTTGCGTTGGAGGTCAACAGGACTTGGCACCTACGTAAGCATTTCATCGGAACGAAGCGATCTCGTCGGGCTAAACAAGCTCCTCGAATCTCGAATCTTTTCTCTAGCGGAGAACAAAGGCCCTCTGAGCGTCCAATGTCGAGAATTGAAACTCTACCTCTGTCCCTCAGGGCCACGGACTATGATTTTGCCGGCGCTCCGACAATTCCACATGAAATGATACAGAGACTCACGAGATCAACTTTTCCGTGCAGAATCTGTGCTTGGTTCCGTTTGCGTTGTCAGAGTGACCTACTATCAACAAACCTGATTTTTGCCAAGCTTTCGCTTTCTACGCGTTTCGGGATTTCATCCAGAAGAGATATGGTCTCGATCACCGGAGGAGAACCAGACTTCAATTCGCGTTGGGGAAAAGAGAGCACATGAGGAAGTTTTCGCAGGAGACATTGAGTCAATCCACCCCTGAGAGCCCATTAGGCCGCTCAGCGAGAATTGTTCTGCGAAGAGCTCCAAAAATTCCCTCGAGGAAAATTCGATCCCCGGGAGAGCAAGGTTTACCGTCATAAAATTTATTGTGCTGAAGAGAGACTAGTTCTCCTAGCCGTGATAAAGAGAATTTCGAACGCCGGCTCAGAAAACCAATCCATACGAGATGGATGTTACAAGCGAACTCATCTTCTGGTCGGCGATGAAGACGCGACAAGGTGCGGAGAAATTGGAACAGCGGAGAAAATCAGGTGAGTGGCGCTCCAATGAGTTTCAAAACTTCATTCATCCGACAATCGAAATGGGCTTACGGAAAATCATGCTCGGGAGCGAAGAATGATTGAGACGCGACTTCTTAGATTCGAGCACTCTGTACGATGTACGTGAATTCCTGGGGGACAATTTGAAGCTCTATTGAGTTCTGAAGATCAAATCAAATCATTGAAGCACAGACCCCACTGAGAGCTCTATCGTGCGGACCGTCCGTCCGGCCGGCGAGAGCCCTACTTCGCGGCGAACAATGGGCACGCACAATAGGAATTCCTCGTCCAATCCTGCGAAGTGAGCGCAGGTGGATCAAGGACCTTTGTCCCATGCATTCGTTCCGCACTTCCGATCGTCCGTCCGATCAGGAAAAAAAGAACACTCGATGAGCGATTCAATGTCCAGATCGTCCGTTAGGGGTCTGACCGATAATTCGATGTTCGGGTGGACCAGCTTCCTGAGTGAGTATGAAGACCTGCTGTGTGCTACATCGCAGAAGCGTCATCGCGAAACGTCACCGTGTAGGTATACTTCGATTCCTTATATCGCGTAAGGAACTTGCGGCGGCACGCTTAGAGCGGCGAGAAATCACAGCCCCGATCAATCGTCGGGGGTTCACGTGGTAAGCGAAAGCCGAGCGATTCAGCCTTCCGATGAGTTGATTGCCCTGCTGGCAAATTATGGGTCAATGTCCCCACCCCTTGGGAGCACTCACGACGATGCAGCTTCGGATCAGCCCGTCGAACGCGACGAGTTTTAGGAGCGCAAAAATTTATTTTCAAGCTTGAGACTCGGGTCATGTCGACCCTGGTCAAGGCTAAGTGCGAGGAAGATGGGGAGTAGCTCGCAAGACATTTTTTCAATCTCGTATATCTATCTCGAAAGATTTCTCGCTGGATCCTCTTTCACGTACCTATATGCCAGAAAGGACGAACCGAGCGATCATCTGAGCTGCGGTATCCCGCAACTCGGAACCGCCTCGAGGAATCGGGCCGGAGCCTTGTCGCCCGAGCTTAAGCGCCGCGCCCTTTTTCCATCCCGGCTTCCTCGAGATTCGAATGAGCTAGCTAGGATTCTAGAGGGATCTGGCGAACGGCTGACTCATTGTGGGATGGACCCGGATGATGATCCATGTATATTTTTCTTACGGGGACGGGTCAGGCAACCGAAGCCCCGCCATGGATCCTTGATAGGATAAGACTCCGGATAGGCTTCGGCTGTAATGACAGAGAAGGTGGAAAAGGTACACAGCCATTCGACAGGAGAAGGTGTCGTGCTTGTCCTGCATTAGCTGGGGTAGGAAGGCAGAGAAAGGGAGTAGAAACACCAATGGTTGACTTAGCTGAGAAAGTACGTGGTTGTGCCAGCTAGAGCTAGGTCTACGGGTCCTGCCCGAAAGGAGCATTAGTTAATGTTCTATGTCGGGCTTTTCTTATGTTCCTTCTCCTTTCTAGTTTACAGGGTGCCCGCGTGCCTTTAATGCACCGGCCGGCCGGGAGGGATCCAGTCTCTTCATCTCGTCGCGTCGTCTCGCGATAGCCATAACGCAGGTTCATCTGCTATCCCTCCGATGTCACAGCAGTGTCGTCCCCCTCTCTCTCGAGATGGATTCAGATTCTCGACCACGTTGAACATTCTGCGCGGGAAGAGCGCGGGCAGCGGCCGGATTTCGACGTTTGGGGTAGGGGATGGCTTCATCGCTTCCAAAAGCTCGACCTTCCGGAGCCGAGGAACTCATCCGTGTAGTCTGGGGAATTCATTGCTGTGACATTGCTTACACGGATTGATCCATCATGGAAATCGAAAGCCACGGAGTAGAGTGAGTATATACTCAGTCAGACAGCTTTTACGGAGCGACCTAATTTTCGAGTGGGTACAGGAGGACACAGCCAGGAGCGAATTGCAGGATTCTTGTGAAAAGTATCGCATTGGAGGGATCGGCCCTCTGGGGCGCCAAATCGAAATTCTCGCTCGGAATCCCCCGACCTGAAAGATCATATTGAGCGAACAGCACCCCTTGGATTCTCCAGCCCTGGAATGCTGTCGAACGATGATATTACGATTCCGATTCCGGATGTATGTTCCCGACCGCATGCGACGGAGTTCTCAAATTCCGGGGACGGAATCCGAAGCGCTTCCGGGTTGATTCTGAGCTCCTCTTGCTCGGATGTTAGTGGCGCGGTGCTTCCGCAGACTCATTTTTTTGTTTGTTTCGCGTTCGCCGTCTCCGCCGGCTTCGAGATCAGACATTGTTTCTGTTGTACAAGTCAAGTTGAGGATTAGACGCTTCCGCACCCCCGCGACATCTTACGAGTCCATGGGTATGACAGAAGGACACGCGTCGCCAGGCGACGCGTGTTCTCCGGCAATACTTTGTGGGAAGACTCTCCGCTGACTGCGCCTCGGGATCCGGGAATTCAGCGACTGAATCAAGCCCGGAATCGCTAGAAGTAGCAATACCTCGGAGAATTATTGAACTTATTGAATCTTTTGGCTTTCGAAAGGCTCAGAGAAAATCAAGGTCGCAGAGAGAGATCCCGGGCCCGGGGGGAAATTCGGTCGTGGGCCCCTCTCGATCATGGTCTGCGATCTGTCACTAGAAAAGTGATATAACAAATGGGTAAGAGCAGCAGTTCCTCTTTCATGCATACTTCAGAAAGGGGGAAATTTAAGACGGAGACTAAATCGTTAGACTAAAGCCTGAGCTAGGGACCCCTCCGGAGACTCTGGGCCCGGGGAAAAAAGTCTTGGTACCCCCTTCTCGTCGGCCCCGGAGAGAATAAATCCCTTCGCTTTATGCTTATTTGAAGTCATCGGAGTAGAGAGATACATAACCAAAGACTACGGATCGTCTGCTCGGCCTGGGACTGACATATCTCAACATTCGGAAGCGGGAGTGGCGTTACACAGCCTTCTCTGTGTTTGCAAGTGTGCCTTGAACTTCGCAGATTGGATCAATTCTTACATGTCGATGGAATGCTTACAAAATACAATAAATCAGATTGGATAATAATCTTTGGACCTAAGGTTCTGTTTTCCCCGTTGTCCGCGGAACGATACCCACCTCCACGAAATGAACCTCTGCGCCTGCCGGGGTCATGATCGGAGAGAACTCCTTCCTCGAAGATGTTGTTGCTCCGAAAGCCGGGGGATGGGAGCGGGAGGCCGCGCGAATTTCATAAGTTGTGGAGCTTCTCGCAGCGATTTCTCTGTCGGATCACGCAATCGCCGAGGAGCGAGATGCCCATTCAGCGCGCGATTATGGAATGCAACGCATGTGAATCGTAGTGATGAATGATCGTTGGTCGCATTCGTGATTCGTCCCCGAAACAACTCGTCAGCCCTGACGAGCAACCGCTGCCGAGGTCCGATAATTCAGAAATCTTCCGCCGACAGTTCGAAGGCACAGATGAAGAAAACGTTGGCGAACGGAGTACCTGGCTGGAGTTTCGAAGGAAGGAAAGGAAATTCTCTACATGTTCTCACCGGGGGGGTTCCGAACCACGTGCTCGGAGCTCGCATAAAATCCGCGGGGAGGTGTGCCGAAGATAAGAGGAATGAGCTGGCCGAGGTGGTTTATTCATTGCATTCTTCCCACGCTTACCAGATTCGATCTTGTGGAAAGTCAGGTGCGAGAGAGCAAACGAGAGTCTGACTTTGGGGAGGGATGTCTAGCCGTGGCCAATACCCGTCAGCGGACACGATGGCAAGCAGCCAAGTCTGCCACCTAACTCACGACCCCTCGCTATTGGCTGAAGTTTGTCTAAGGGAGTTCTCGAATTCTACTCGATCTAGGCTCGGCCCTCGACCTGAGGAACACGCGCGTATAGCCGGTGACCCATGAAAATGCGTGTTCAGGTTCAAGTCTATGCCGAGACGGGGCTGCAAGGAATAATTTGTCCACCAGAGAAGGCCCCTGTTCTTGGACGAATTCCCCAGTTGTCGGATCTCGGAGCTCGAATGGATCGAGATCCGATCTCTGAAAGAGGTGACTCTCTTCACAAAGCAAACCTCGTGTCACGTCCTCGGATGTTCAAGATGCTGGTGTCAGCTTCCCGCTCCTCCGATGATCAGGCCCTCAGGTCTATTGGATCTCGTGGGGGCGATTTCAAGAGAATTCAAATCAGTCTGACTTAGGCCGGAGGCGAGCAGGATTACCCAGAGGTCGGTCACGAGCAAGTAGAAGGCAGCAAAGACTGCAGAAGACGGGCAGAAGATTTCAAGGAGGATTCAGTAGGAATGGGGGTTCGGCGAGCTCTCCACGCCGGTTCTGGAAGGCTCGACCGTAGACTTCGAGGAGTTGGCGCCTCGAGAGATATCGGATCGGAGCTTATGGCGTTTAATGACTCAGCGATCATCCTAAGAATGACGCCGCCCGGTTTTCAGTGTCCTCGGATCTGATCGACCCCATGCTACAGTTCATTGCCCGAGTTCGGTCGCGAGGGATGGTCAACGGAGCGTCGATTTTCGTCGACCCAGAAAAGGATTTGATTGCAAACTGCAACATCGAGAAGCATGGGAAGCCCTTGGATTTCGCTCCATGCTCTCAGGAAAGCGCAGCCCGCGTTTGAGGGAAAGTGAGCGACGCTCGCCGTGACGTGGCCTGAATCAAGTCTACATGGAGATCGAGAGTCAATGCGATGAAGAAAACATCGAAGCCTCAGGAAGCGACTATCAACGGATGCTTCACCAAACAAGAAAGAAAAACAGCGTTCGAGGACGTGCAATGAACTCTAAAGTGAATTTTCCGGAGAACGTGTCGACGAAAGATTGCGGCTCTCATGGTCAGAATATCCATCACCTATCACCACGCACCATCGTATTAGATTCCGTTCTGAAGAGGGGCACGTTCAGTGAATTCCATTCATTGAGCTCCATGGAATCTCGGACCCGTTGTTCTGCTGACTCGACTCGCACATCAGCGTCAGACCTTGGGTCCCATCGAGGAGCTGTTCTGGCCGGTTTCGCTCTCTGTGACCTCATCGGAATCGCCTGACGAGATCGGTGTCACGTGAAATTCGGTGTTGAGGATGCTCATGCGCAGAAAGTTGAGCTGAAGCATGTGCCCGAAAAGCCAAGGACAATTTTGACCCCAGCATAGGGGGAAGCCTCCAAGGGACTCCAAGCGTTGTTCCACGAAACTATTCTCTCTCAGTCTCACCGATACGTGCTCAGAATAGGGATTCGCCTAATTGAAACGATTTGGCGGAAAGAGGGACTTGACACTCGCCTTTGGCGGAGCCGGGTCGCGGCTAGGACGCGTGCTTGTCGATTTCGTTCCCGAAACGAATTGAGGGAAATGCAGTCGACGGGAAAACCTGCTGTGATCCTCAAACGGAAATGGATTCAGCTCCGGGGAAGGCCGGACGAGGAAAACTCGGGAAGAGCGGTGGTACATCCGAGCTTGAAAAGTGAGTCGAGTTCCCCCGAATCCTCTCCGAAGAATCTTGAGATATCCTCCAATCTGGTCAGACTTTCAATCCGGGCGAGCTAATTCACGTCACCACCGCAAGGTGTCTGACGGGATTCCGGTATCTCGTCAGGCGCCGACTTCGATCGCGTCTCGCTGGAATTTGGGCCCGACGATTTTATGGCCAGCAACCCCCTACACTCCTAAAGCCCCCAACCTCCTGGAGCCGGTCATGAATTCTCCGATGGACGGCAGAGAGAACAAGTGGTGTTCCTTAGAGGACACCCCCCGTCGCTGGGACAGATGGCCGCTCGCCGATCTTTTCCTCCACCCGGTGGGCAGTTTTCGCAATAAGTTCGGTTTTATCAATATGGAAACATGGCTGCCGCTGATGGGACTCCTGACTGAAACTATTGTTGCAGCGCGTTGCGTCATGAAGTCTCGACGAGCATGATCACTGAAGCCCGACACTCGAGACAAAAGCCTCCCCGGAATTTCGAATTGAAGACTCGAAGAAAGAAGACAAAAGCTTTCCTGTCGTGGTTGCACAGAAAACAAAGTCCTGGAACGCAATAAGATGTGGTGACTCGGGCCGCTCCTCGGCAATGTATTATATTGAAGCACTAGTGCACTTCAAAGTGCAAGGTAGGAGAACAGGGCAGCGGGAACGCTGACGAACCGCGCGGAAACGGGAAGCCACGAGTCGGCGCATTCGTGAATTGAATCCACCGGAATGTATATACCCGCGAATATTCTCCTCCCCACGAGCCTTCGCTCTATGCCTCCGGGATATCGACCGTCGTAGCGCTAGGAATAGGATCAGGGGAAGAGAGAAGTGTCTTCGCAGTAAAACGACTGGCGAGATTTTCTTTGTTTCTCAATGACAGGGAATTGCTCATAGCACCTCATTGTCACTTCGAAAATGATTGGTCTTGATTCGAGTTCTCAGGGTGAGTTGGGAATCTGACGTGATAAAAAGAGTGATCTTCCATAGGATGACTTGGCTCGCGACCCGATTGGGATTGACATCAGCTGACACGGCGTGGTGGTCAGGGCGAACGCCGTACAGCTGTCGAGAATCGCGGGAGGAGAACGAATCGAAAATCCGCTAATGGCAAGAACGAGTTTTCTCTGGATTATCAGTCCTTGCCGGTAATCTCTCTTCCCAATACCGAAACCGCGCGAATTGTCGTTGCTCTTCGTGGGTCAGGCACACCGTGCTGTCGACGAGTCCTCACGTGACAGCGCCCATGATCTGAAAGCGAGTAGCCTCCTCTGGTGGTCATCCTGAGCGATCAATACATTAGGGTCGATCCAGGACACAGATGAAGTCCAGAAACCGGCACAAGCTTGTCTGGCCCAACATGAGTGAGATAAGATGTTTCTCAGCGTAATCTCCGTACTCGAAGCGGGAGTGATCGCTTGCGGTCGGAGTATGATGCTCATGAATAATCGAAAGCAGGCGCGATGAAGAGTCCATCCTGCTCGAGGCCCCGGTTTGAACAATCCAATGGGCAGAGCATGAAGGTCCCGGTCCTGCATTGAGCCTCATCCGCATCAAGATTCTGGTCCAGCGATGAGCCTCGTCCGGGACGACCAAGCTGGAGAGCCATCGTTCTCGGCTGTCTGAGAGGCAGTCGTCATTAGGTCACCGAACATAACCCTCAGGAGCTTCTCTTCAGCATTGTTGAAATTAAAACTCCTTTCGCTCCTCCGCATCCCCCAGTGACGAATGGAGGGGAGGGCTCTCAATGAGTATTCCCCGATCATCGGAAGGGAAAGGATATCCCACTTCATCCACTCCCTCATCGGAGCCGTACAGTGAGACGGGATCTGAGGGGAATCAGGATACGTTCGACGTCTGTGGGAAATACGATGACCTACCGATGCGTGGTCTTGTCATCTCTTTCGAATGGGTCTAAGCGGTCAGCGGCCGTCGGGAGAGCAGCAGCGCGTGTTTTGTCAGTTTCAGCTTTTTGTCCCCTGTTTTCTGCCGTCTGCAAGAAGAACGGCCTGTGGGACTCCCCGGCTGTGCTGTTCTTTCTTTTCGATCTGACTCCCTCCGCCTTCGATTGACAATGTACAGAGTCCCAGGACATCCGTTCTTTGGTGGCTCCTGTGCTGCAAGCGAGCCGGTTTCTGTTGTCGTGTGTTCTCGTCCATTCATCATTAGGCTATTTAGGCCACAGAGCTCACTGCATTCTCGATGTAACGATGGACGGCTCCCCAAGTCCGCTGCCTTCTCTCGCCGTGGAGGAACCGAGGAACGGACACCGCGGCGAATAGGCGTACCGACCGTCCGTCCGTCCGTCAGTCGGACCGCAGCTCATGCGGAGCATCGATAGGATCTTGGTCGCTCCGAGTGCTCTTACAACACAGGCTCGGGATACCCGTCTCCATCGATCGAACGACATCCGGATTCTCGGTTTCTGCATTACAAAAAGAGGCTCATCGGATGATTCCTGGCAATTCCATTCAAACTCAACGAATGACTTCAAACGAACCGACTCGCGACTTGGTATCGGATCTTACGTCATGAGAAGCTCATACTAATTACCGAGTACGGATACGCAGCGGACAAGCCCCGCTACGGATCCGACACCATTCCAGTGATGATCTAAAGAAAGCGAGATTCAGAAAATGGGACTGTTTCAAAAGAGCTCGCGTGGGAATCAGCGTCCATTAGTGTATCGGAAGCGTCCGAGCCCCGTCGTACATACGTATCGTTCCAGGAACGAATTCGAGCAGACAGCCTCGTAAAAGATTCACATGTCCGGAGCTGACATTCAGGGAGGTCGACCGTCTCCGCACCAATCAAAGAAAAGAACAGCTCCACGGAGGCTCTGCATTCTCATGCGACGGAGACTACAGAAAATTGCTTCTTTCACTGATTCCGAGTCATTCATGGACGGGCCGCAGATGGAGAACGCATGTTTCTTGCTGCTGAGATTGAGCCGGAATCCTTGTTTGAATTTTTGATCAAGCTCCCGGGCGTTTCGGATGCTCGAAACCCAATGGATCAATGCCGGGCTCCGGAATTCTCCATTTTCACTCTCCTAGGCCGGAGTGAAAGGGGGGGGAATAGCTTTACGTCTAGGAGATCTCTTTGATTCCAAAACTATTATGTCTATGCATGGAACTCAATGTGAAAGGTTATGTCCGTGTCTTCGTTCCCAGAACACCGAGAGGATTCGTACGGAATTCGGCCAAATTATCGACTTCAGACCCGGAAGACTTCTGGTTCACAAACTTCCACTGAGACGTTTCGAACACTGGTTCTGCCAAGAGAGCAGACTGCCGAAAAGGAAGAGCCTACAAAGCTATCGGAAAGAAAAACTCCGAAAATCTCTCCTTACTAGAAACCTCGGGACCGATGAGAAAATGAGAACATTTCGCACCTCCTCCCGGGTCCTAGATTCGTGTCGCGTGAATGTGGTAGTATGGAACGGTATTCGAGTTTTTCCGGAGCGTTCAGGTAGATCGGCAGCCGAAGGATCGAGAAATCGGGAGATCACATGAGGGATACACTCTGCCACCTGCTGATTTGTGACAGCGACTCCTGGCACGAGGAAACGTCAAACAAGTAGATGCAGATGTGCCGAAGACGCGCGTGTCGCCGGGACCGTTCGGCTGTTCTCCCCCGCCATTCCGTCATGCGGAGAGAAAGTCGACGAGCATCCATCTAGGGTGACCGTCATCTGATACGGAGCTCTCTTCTCGCGGTGAACTTTTATATACGTCGAAAACACTTCTGTAGCAGATTTTGCCTCAATTAGCAACTTCAGCTCCGCCCGGGGCTGGCCGGACGGACGGAGAGACTCGACTGTCAATTAGAGGTTTACATCATACTTGGAGCGGGGCTATGTCACAAGGAGATTGTGCACGAGCCGCAGCTTCGGGTAGTTTCTCTGTTACACAGCATCGCAAGTCTTCCACGTCATTTTTCATAGCGCGAGTTGTCCCTCGATTTCCCCGAAGCGGGCACATATCGGAGCGGAGTTGGCTACGAGCTACTTCATGGCCTCTAGCTCGAGGTTCGCATAGAACTTCGTCGATTTGATGGAAGAGAGGAAAGTGATATCTGCGATCGATCGCACGATTGGAAGTCGTTGTTCTATATAGGGGAATTTTCCAGGCTTTTCGTGATGAATACGGATGATAATTATTTTTAAACTCTATTGAGATAACCTCAATAGCGATCCTTGGAAGTCCCATTCGATTTTTTAAATTCGTGTCCCAAGTTTCCCCTTATGGATACGGATTCTGATATCTAGGTGATTCAATTCCCTGCAGTCTTTTTGATAGTCTGTTCCGATATTTCAAGCTCTCGTTCATATTGGTTCGAGATGATTCGTGTTGATGGCTAACAGCTTTATTGGTGAGCGCCAGCGATTCGGCGATGGTACCACGCTCGTGAGCTCAGCTTAGGCGTCTGCCAGTGAAAATATGCGTGGTATAGTCGATGACAGAACGGAGGAAGGACGAACCAAGCTTCGATTCATCTTTCTATTCCTGCTAGCCAGATAGGAAATCAGATAGCATCAGAGGGGATCGTACCCTCTGACGTCGCCCGAAATAAATCACTCAGGAGAATCGGGCCTATCCCTCCAGAGCAGAGAAAGTGTTTATGAAACGAGAAGTTTTTAAACGGACCCTTGCGTAAGTCTAATAAGAAGCTGAACATCCGTAACGCTTGTGAAAGCCACCATTATCTACAGGTCTCGATCGGCAAGTTCCACCGCTAAGGTCAGGCAAGGACTACATTCGAATGCAGCGCCTCGGTCCCTATGTACGATCTTCGGGGGGAGGGGGGGTCAAGGGGGACTCCTCCCCGAAAGCCTATCGAATTCGAGGCACAGGAGTACCGAGAAATGAGTTTCGTTAAACCTATCGAACCGCGCAGGCACCGCCGGGTCCGCAATATGAGCTGTCTGAGTTTCCTCCGGTACTCCGGATCTGCTGCGTCGATCTGACCGTGGATCGACATTGAATAAGAGCGGCGCTATCGGCGTCTAGTACCCACTCGCGGGGTCATGAAGCTTTCCTATAAACTATGCTAATCAGGTGTAGACGAGTGCATTGAAATTTAGATTCACCCACCCGGATCCTTCGGTAGACCTTGAGAGAGACCGACTTCGAGTCACAAAAAGGCTTGCAGATTGCTTTTCTTAGCCGCTGCATAAGGTCGATTGAGGAGGGACGAGTCCCTCATCGTCGGCGCTCGATTTCCGAGATAATTTATTGCCGTACGAGAGACAACTTCTGAGATAACTCGGATTGACTAGTCCTCGCGGAAGCGGGTCTCGTGCTTCGCAGAAATTCCGGAGCTGGCCGCGTTGGCCGGCCGGTCGGTCGGGGACTAGACTGTCCAGCGCTTGACGCGCTTACTCCCGTTTTCGCTTCTGCTCGAACTATTACCGAGACTGGCGTTGGTACGGGGACTCTTCCCGGCGGCCCCCCTGGCTGGAGGTGTCTTCTGAAGAGGCGACTGCTTCAACCTTAAACTTAAGCCCTAAAAGAGACTTGATGTGATCCAGGATTTTCTCTCCTAGAAGAAGGAACCAGACACTATTTTTATCCCGCAGCTGTCTGGATCATGCATTGCCGACTTCAGCCAGGCCATAACTTCCATGTCACAGGGTCATAGCGGCGCAGCCCTGAGGTATGGGGGAATAGCATTTACTACTTTCTCATAGCTGCCTTCCCCCGAAACTTCCCTGAACCTTCTTATCCCCTCCTCGGTCTTGGCTTCCTACGCAGCTTTCCCCGCGTCATCGAAGGGGTCTTGCTCACGTTTTTTCTT